>NC_042999.1:76168984-76226484 GCF_006345805.1 Octopus sinensis | reverse complement strand
AACCTGTAAATTTCTTAATTAGATATAATGTAACGACAGTAAAACGATAGTAAAATTAAATATGAAATTGTTTACAGAGGGGAGGAAGCTCATGGAATTTGTCAATTATTATTGACATTTTACTTGTCAGTTATTACTCGAACACATGTGAACCGTTCTAAACGTTATATAATATTAAAATTCACAGTGTTGTTTCGCGTCCGTGCTGTATAATTTTGTTCGAGACTGTCGGCGATCAGTTTGCATTCATTTTCTATGAGGGTGCAAAGATTTGCAAAGCCATTTAAGGGTTGCCTCAGATAGTATCCATGCTGATGATATCTAAATAGTTTGAAATGCATTATCAGTTTATAGAAGGCGATCTCCAATGACTGTTGGTAATTTAACACCCGCTGCCTCACTGCTTCAGTGCTTATAATTTTATATGTATGTATGTATGTATGTATGTATGTATGTATGCGTGGGTTTGTTTGTTTGCGTGTGTGTGAGTGTTTGTGTGTGTGTGTGTGTGTGTAATATGTTATAAATGTAATATATTGTACTTTACTCTCCTTTTGCGCAGAAATTAATAATCATTAAGAACCATTCAGAGTATCAGGTTTAAAAATCCTATATGTACTCTTGTTTTTTGCAAACTTCCCTAAAGTTTTCGTCTCCATCCACCGACACTTAGTGGAGCAAAGTCCCACATACAGTATTTCCCAAGAAGCAGTAATTGCCATAACGTTGCTCCGCAAGAAATAGGTTCATCTGACACGTCTTCCAGCATCTTCGGCAACGATGGTGTGATGTAAAGTACTACGCTTGTGCCTTTGCTATGTCACATGCAACCGACTTGTGTCTTTCACATAACTTTACAAAATTAAAGAAATCAGATTCACTCTAAATAGAATCCATTTGCCCTAACCATTGAACATCAACAAATGCAGAGTAGGAAGTTACCATACTCTATACAAATCCAGCTCAGAAGTTACCATCTTTCTCATCAGTTTGAGGAAGCGAAAAAGACTGTGGTATTTATGCCAATGTTTCAAAACCTAAATGCATCTGTTATAAGCAGGAAAGATCAATAAGTACAACCATACACAACCTTCTAATCTCTGTATACTCATTTGTAAACGCAGGAAATAGCATTGCATCTACAAAAACGGTAAAGTTTATCTTGTGAAAGCATGCGCCGTTCTTTATACATATACACACACGCACGCAAACAAAACCATCCACACAGGCGCATATGCATATGCTTGTGTGTATGTATGTATGTATGTATGTATGTATGTATGTATGTATGTATGTATGTATGTATATACATTGATATATATATATATATATATATATATATATATATATATATATATAATATATATATATATACATGTGTATTTAAATATATAAACAGGCAGATACACAAATACATACTGCTGTCTTTAATAGTGTGGAACAGATAAATTACAAAGGAATGTGTTAGTTATTACAACGAAAGGAAACGAAACGAAACACTACTTGTTTACATCTGTTCTGACTTAGCGATTATTTTTTAAAAATCTTTCCTTTGTTTTTCTTTATTTTTCCTTCTTTTTTTGTTGTTGTTTTCCCGTTTCATTCTATTTTACGAGTCAAGTGATATCTAATTGATTCTCTTTGAAGCTGAACATTGCCAGGCTAACGATGGCAGATATCTTCGAACAAAAGATCAACAACAGAGTTCTAATTACCAAACCGGAATAAGAAACTATAGAATAAAAAAATGTATTAATAAAATTAAATAAAATAAAACGGACCAAATTAATGAAAAACTAACAAACAAACAAAGAAATGACAAGCAAGCAGAAATAAAAACCGGAAAAAATCCCACACGATATAATGTCAAGAAATTAGGATGGTGTAAAAAAAAAAAAAAATAACAATCAATGATTCTGGCAGATTTTATTGATTGAAAATCTTTATTATGGTCAGAAGAGCTGTGGGATGTATGGGTGTAGAAGAGAAACGAAATTAAATATTCCGATTTCAGTTTTCAGATTTAACTTTTCAATCATTATTCTAATGATTATTCTTTCTATTTAGTTGAGGTTGGGTTTGGGTTTGGCGTTGATGCATTTTATAATTTTTTTTTTCGTGATTTCTTTATTTGTTGTTTCATTTATTTTTTAAAAATTTCAACTTTGAAATAGAAATTTTAAAAGAATTAAATCAAATATAGTATCTATAAAGTCTCTAATAATAATAATAATAATAATAATAATAATGATAATATTAATAATAATAACAATATATATTTGTATATATAAATATGTGTGCATGTATTTGTATGTTTGCATATGTATATATGTGTGTATATGTATGTGTGCATATGTGTGTGAGTGTCTGAGTGTTGCGCTCATATACGTATATCCTTATATGCGCGAGTATAGTGCATGTGTCTTTTATATATATATATATATATATATATATATATATATACACATACTCGTACTACATAAGTACAGGCTTGGAAAAATTTGCATTTATGACTACATTTTGAAACTTTTAATAGTTGATGTGATTCGTGAGAGAGAGAGAGAGAAAGCGAGAGCTGTAAAATGTATGTGTATCTGTGTGTGTGCGTTTGCATGTGTGCATATGTGTGTGTGTGTGTAAAATATTTCTAAAGAAGGATTTTGAAGCTCGATGGAAGATTAGATGCATACTTGTGTTATTATTATCATGTAGTTTCCATATTGCACACTGCATATTGCGCATTCTCATATAAAAAAGTGCTGATGTTCACACACATACACACACACATGCATGACGCGCGCGCACACACACACACACACGCGCACATTTATATACTTACATATATATATATATATATATATATTATATATATATATATATATATATATATATATATATACGCATATGTACACACACACATTTATTGAGTCACCTAACTGGATAGGTAAAATTAACTTTTTGCTCTTTCGGTGATCAGGGATGTTCAGCCATGTGCGATCAGACCTATGAGTTGTCTTTGTTTGCAAATACTGGGCTATTTATTTTAACAATCTTGCAGGAACGGAAGTTTGACGTCGACTTTCACGAGGTTTGATGTAAGAAGTTAAAAGATCGTAAATAATACTCCAAAATATTTTGTCAGATACTGTAACGATTCAACTAACCCACTCTCACAGTTGTCCCAACCGTTTGAGTATATGATGAAGGCGTCAAAACAGATATCGTTTAAACTGCACGACTACTTTCTACTCTCTGATGTGAGAATATTATAAGTGATATATATTAAAGTGACCCCTAGCACATAAATATGGTGAAATTCTCTTCGGTTGAAATGTATGAGTTAAATTAAGTCGTTATCAAAGTATAAGCATGTACATATGGAAGCATATCACCATTGAAGAAAATCAAACTGCATGCATTTTTTTCTGATCTGTCAATAATAGATTCAATTAATAAAATCACCCATAGATGTAATCGTGTGCGCATTTACACATACGTAAACGTTCTCGCATGAAGAACAATGACAGTTTCATCACCTCCCCCAAACGGTCATCAATACTCTGTGGTCATCATTGGTCACAAAAACCACTATCATTTATCGGGGTCTTGAGTAAGGCTTAGATAAAATGCCTACTGTTCGTTATAACTCTCTGGTGCGCAACTGCAGGTGTAATAACTTATTAAAATGAGAGTCGGACATTGCATTTTGAAATATCAACTATATGGCCTATTGATGGGGGAAATGAACTAAATTTATTGTGAGAGATTGTGATTGAGGACCTTTCCTAATTCGCTTCACACAATGAAATCAGTAATAACTTCTGCAATCTTTGTACTATGGGGGGGGGGTCTCTCTCCCCTTCTTCTGTAAAGGCCACGTAACTATCAATAAAGATAACAAACCGTGTTAAAAAAAGTTTAAGTCCTATCAATTTTACAACCCGAATGTTTTCCTCTCCTATAACCAAAATCTGCGAGTCTTTAGTGCCTTTTCGGGTATTATTATGTCTGTTATTCCATTTGCGAGGTATTCCATATTCTTACTTCAACTAACTAATTGTTAGATCATCAACACTCTCTCCATATTAGGCAATATTCTTTCCTTTATTCCACTCATAAAATATTTCACAATCTCACTTCATATACCTAATAATTATACCATCACCATCTCCTTCATATTACCGAAAAACATTGTCTTTTCATTTATGATGAAGAGCGTTGAGAGATGTGTATACTGCTAGATTACTTTGTGGTGGTCCTTTCGGCAAAATAATAATACATCTCATGTACTGTGGGTGACTCTACTTCTCTCACTTTATTACATTCACTCAGTTACAGTATAACATTTTCTGGAGAAATCGGATACGGTTAGGCGTGGAGAGGACAGATTCCTCCAGGTATAAAAGTGATGCGGCATACTATATATCACTTTGGCACCCCTTCGTATTCATCAGGATTTGAGTACCCAAAGCAAGGCTATGCAGGAGTGTGTATATGTACATGGGTGTGCCTCTATCTATCTATCTATCTATCTATCTATCTATCTATCTATCTATCTATCTATCTATCTATCTATCTATCTATCTATCTATCTATCTATCTATCTATCTATCCAAATGTGTGTGTGTCGCTGTATGTGTGCGCTACAGATGCAGCAGGTTTCTCTCAGTCTCTGTCAACCAAATTACTCACTTGGTTGTCCCAGGGCTATACTAGAAGACACTTTCCCAAGGTGGCACGCAGCGGGACTGAACACGAACAGTTGTGGTTGGGAAGCAAATTCTAACCACATAACCATGTGTGTGTATACATATATATATATATATATATATATATATATATATATATATATATAATATATATATATATATATATTTATATGTACACACCCACCCACACACGCACGCACACACATACTTACATGCGTGTGGACTGCACCTGTATGGCGCATTTCTTCCTACCGCGGCATGTTGCCACATACAACTCCAGTAAAGATATCCTTTTCCAACACTTGTTTACTTTTCTAATCGCATTTTATCACACAAATGTTTTCTCTTCCGTCAATGTTATTTTTTCCCTATTTTCTCTCTTCGTTGCTTTGTTTTTTCTTCTCGTTTCCTTTCGCTCTGAATAGTACCATTTTTTATTGGTTGACTCTGGGAATCCACTGAAATATTATGTTTGTCGGCAGGAGCTTTTTAAAACACATTTTCCAAATCCTTTCTTTCCACTCACTGGTTCTCACGCATGGGGAATGTTTCAAATTAGGAAATACAGACGAGACCATAACAAATACAGTATGAAATAATGTAGTAGTTGGGTCAGAGAGCGATGTGCTTTCATGCAGTCGATTTTAAATTGTAACAGTGAGGTATAGCGACGAAAATTACCCTACGACTTCAGAATAATGAAGTAACTTGTTCGTGGTTGCTTAACTTGCATAACATTTCTTACAACTCTTTCAACTCAAACCCAATCGTTTAAAAATGAAAAAAAAAAGTACATAGGGTAATGTAGTCCTAGTTATACTGTGTCATAGAAATAACAAGAACGCTTTTGTTTATAGCTTTGCTCGATCTAGGCTCACATAGATCTAAACAATACCTAAAGACCTTATAAGTCACTTTGTCATCCTCAAAATAAGACTTAAAGACGGGAATGGACAATTATTTAAATGGAAGTTTCAGGTTTTCTAGCTATCGATGTATTAGGTTAACAATCTGTATAGGAAGTAATTTCATTGATAGTGTATTTGTCTTAAGAAATACAACACTTATAAGTGACTTTGTCCCTGTGGACAAAATGGAAAAGGCATTACTCTGGAGGATGGGAAGAGAGACGCGCAGGAACCACCACTCTGATACACGGGGCTTATACTTGCGTATAGCCATTTCTGCCTCGATAGTAGAAAGTAGGGTGGCAGTCTGTGAGCCAAGAACTCCGGAGGTCACCAATGCCTTAAGTTTGACCACAAATCTGTCAGGGAGTGGCCAATACTTTGATATTTTCCCTTCTAAACTTCACGAGCAACGAAGCCTGAACTCAAAGCCGAACACACAATGTTAACGGTGGAGAAGGTGCCACAACATGTGACATTCCTGATGAAGTACCAACAAGTGCTGAATGGGAAAATTGTCATTCTGTCTGGCCTTTTACCGTCCCTCCCGTCCAGTCACGCTGGTTTAAGGTAGGGAAGTTTGAGGCCTCTAGGGCATGCTTTATGATCTCGTTCAGTGTAACATGGCGTTGAAGGCGGCCAACAGTTTAATGGTGCGAAAATAGGTGGAGTACGAAAGGATCCACAGTGGATCCGCAGAGGCGTTTGTGAGGCTGGCGGGGTTAAAAGCTGTTAACCTGCTATGTTGGATACCTCATGTCTAATCAATATTATATCCCTGCTAACATATTCAAAATAAGTTAAATTTTAAAAGAAATTATCATGATGCTGGTAACTTTTAGAAATATCAGCTTGAGTATAAAATTAATGACTGGTTTCGTTAGTGTCTTTGGGGTTATGCCATCATAGATGTTGTGGAAAGACATGACTTACCTATAATTTGAATTCCTTGACTTCCATTCCTGATGGTAAATAAACTACAGTCATAACGTGTAGGCAATGACTTGCTCTCTGGTTATGCTCTGAAGTAAGATGTCACTAGATACAACAAAACTGTTAATATCCTTATCCAGGATACAGAACATGCTGCTTCTAAATTTTCAAATAGTAATCTTCGCATCATAGTGTTGCTGAATTCTTGCAGTATATGCTTGTTATCTCATGTATTTTTTTATGTGAACATCTGTATATGATCTAGTAGTAATTATTAATGTATTCACAGTTGAATACATATATATATTATATATATATATATATATATATATATATATATATATATATATATATATACATATATATATATATATGTATTCAAATGTGAATATGTACATACTGGCAAAGTGTATGCATGTGTGTATGTCTGTAAGTGTTAGTGTATTCACAGGCACACATGTACACATACGTATTTGGTTGTGTGTGTGGTCGTTAATGCATGTACTTCTAAATTACGTGCATGTTCTGTGTTTGTGTTTCTCTGGTTTTGTGCATTATTTGATGTTTGAGATCACAGGTATTTTAGCCTTTGAACGAATTTCTCTGGGTAGTCATCAATAGTATGATATGGTTACTGATAATTTAGTCGATATGGTAGTAAGCCATGTTCAGAGCATAGTCACTTTATTCAGAAATGGACTTCACCATCTCTACTGGAGAATAAAGAGTTCGCTACTGTGTTATAAAACTGACAAATGTTTATGTTACCGTTATTTTTTAAATCCTGAATACAGAATACAGAATACTCCTGGGGTTCGTAAGATTTCAGGAATACTCTAATGCTAGCACCACTAACAGTCAACCACTAGCACGGTGACGACGACAACCACCTCTATCACACTCAAGAAAAAAGCGAACTCACTGGAAAATATGGTTTCAGACATCCCAAAAAGAACGGCTTGAAATCCTTTGATCATATGTACGCTCAAATCGTGATTAGGTAGCACAAAGTGAGGTAAAGAGTGGAATATTTTTCTCCACATCAAATACAATACTGCTGAAAGACACACACATCAAACACCACACACTGAGAGGGACACCCATCTCGAATTATTGGCATTAAATCATCCACAGAATAACTCTACGCTCCAAAAGAAAAAATGCAGTGCATTTTCGAGTAGCTCGCCTAAATTCTGAAGGGAAATGGAGTGATTCTTCGAAAACAACCTCTCCTTCCAGAATTTATTTCCTCCATGTGTGCCGATGACAAGCACTGCTTTCCTATTTGACCTTCCATATTTCACTTGCTTTCAATGTGGACTTTACACAATCCTCAAATGATAATCCTGGTGTCTGTTGGGGGCATTTTCACAAACGAGTTTGTCACATAGCATCTGCTTAGCGATCCCCTGGCAGCCTAACGTAAACGGTACTTTTGCACCATCACCTCAACGCTCAAAACTCCTTTCGGGTTCTACGTGTCCGGAGTCCGAAATGATCAGCCAACATGCCTCATACATCTCTGCTGGAAGCGTTCAAGAGCCCCTGTGTGATGCTTGTAAAGTCTATGTTCCACTTGAGTAAAGGACCGACGTCAGCACACACTCATACTACATTGTTCGCCTTGTGATGTTGGGCTAGACACAAGATTCAAGATCCGTTAAGAAATTACTTGCCTGCTGAAACCTAAGATATATTTCATCACCTAAGGACCAAAACAGTTGTGTGTGCAGCCCAGATAGAAAACTTGTTTACCACGATCGATACTTATTCTTCAACTAAGATAGATGGTTCCACATACGTGTTTTTGGCGAAGGCTAGAACTATACAAAAGTCTTTCTTCAGGCTAATGTTGAGTCCACATGTCATACAAAATGCAGAAATATGATCCACGAGAATTTGCATATGCTGATACTATGGGTATGTCGTGAGTGTACGCGTGCGCGTGCGGTTACGCGAATATATATGTGAGATAGTAAGCGATCAGCTATAACCAGAACTATTATGTTGCCCTTCAAGTCCTAACACTTTTTCCTTTTTTCTCCCTCCTTTTCTTCTTTCCTAACAACTCTACCTAACTCTCACTCCTGAATTTGAACTTCTTCCTTTTCTCTTTTTCTTATTCCTAACTATTTCATGTATTCTATTTTTTTTTCTGTTGGAATGTTTACGCATGGGTGCGCCTAAGTACCGATTTGCTGTAGACACAATAAAGTGGCCTCTGCTTAATATTCATTGAGACCCTTCCTTTAAAGTCAGCATTCCCTCTTCCTATTTACTGACCATCTTATTTCTTCAAGCATTTGCTTTTTTACGTTTGTTTTTTTAATTTCATTTTTCTAGTCTGTTCTTCGGCGAGTTAACTTGGAATTCCTTAATTACAAAATAACCTTCATATAACTGAGGTACCTTCAGGCCTGATGAGAATTCGCCGAGTAACCTGCGTTGAATAATTATTACATCAAAGAATCTGCTAGCCGGGAGACATATGTAGCCTGCATTTTATCTGCAGTACTCCTTCAATTTGGTTATATATATATATATATAAATCAAGCGTTGAACAGACAGAAAACAACAAGGATAAAAATTAAATAGAAACATACATTCATGCATACATACATTCATACATACATTCATACATACACATTCATACTTATACATACACATACATACATTCATACATATATACATGCATACATACATGCATGCATACATACATACTTATGTGCATACATACATACATACATACATACATAAATACATACACACATACATACATACACATACATACACACATACATACATACATACATACATACATACATACATACATACAAACACTTTCATACATTATGGACGCGAGCATGTGTGTATACGCGGTTTCATTTTTTGCATATATTATGAGTCAGAATTATTATTTCGAATCATATTTTATTATCTTTGGAGTATACAGGATGATAGAATGAAATTGACACAGAGTTACTTGTCAAATGCATTACACGGAATAATAAAAAAATTGTAAGATTAGAAAAATATAATATATATAATATATATAATAAAAGGTTGTATAAAGGAAAGCTGTTAGAGATAGATAGAGGGATAGATGAAAAAGAAAAACGGGAGCAATAAAGATGGTCAGAGAAATTGGGAGAAATAATAAATTTTGTGAATAAATTGTAAATCATAATCTTAATTTCTACCCTTAATACAGAAACGTTACTAGGGAGTGGAGGCGATATCTATCGATGCCAATACATAGGTGTTGCATATTTTACCGTCCCCGGAAGTATGAAAGTTAGAGTCAAAGCGAATGCGATTCAACTCAGAGCCTAGAGAGAGATAACTGTATACCATAAAATAATTCATCTGGTTGTTTATCTATTTTGCCACTCACCATATCATCAAGTAAAAGCAGCAGCAACATCAACAAAAACTACAACTACTACTACTACTACTACTACTACTACTACTACTATACTACTACTACTACTACTACTACTACTACTGGTGATGATGATAATAGAGACTTATGTACCAAATGACAAAAACGTATGGCATATGACTAGCCAATGTATGCCACTAGCCCAGAAGCAATATAAGAGACGCCACAACAATATAACTTGACAGAGCAAAAAATTGGTACGATCACAAACCCTAAGGCACCATCGAAAATAAAAATGCAAAGATCCTATAGAATTTTAGGATTCAGTGCGACCATCAGATTGAGAATAGGAAGCCAGGCACAGTGTTAATTGAGAAAGAAAATAAGCTATGCTGGATCATAGATATAGCATGCCCAGTTGACAACAAGGTATGCGATAAGGAAGAAAGAAAAGTCGAGAGATTTGACAGGTTAGCTTGGGAACTTAAGCAGTTGTGGTCGATGAAAAATTTTCGGACCCCTGGGAACAGTGAGCAAAAATCTCGAGAAGTACGTGGAACAAATACGGGCTGCAATGAGGGTGGAGCACTTGCAGAAAACAGTACTGCCTGGAACCGTTCGGATACTCCGATAGGTGCTCGAAAAATAAGAGGTTTTACCCTAGTTCACTGGTAGTGAACAGCTGACACCGTAGTACATCTCCAGCGTTAGAAGCTGTGTAAAGGCAATGATAATAATAATAATTATTATTATTACCAGATTAATTATGGAGATAGACTCAATGGAAAGAACAAGATCAGGGTAATGAATACATGGGTTGTCTCCTTAACGCGATATTATGCAGCTGTTGTGAGGTGGACAAAGAACAATTTTGAGGAAATGGGTAGGAAAGCCAGGAAAGTGATGGCAATGAACAAGGAACTGGACCGTAAAAGTGATATCGATGGACTGTATGTAGCTAGAAACAAGTGTGGAAGAGGCATCATAGGATGCAAGATCTGTGTTTTCAATGATGAAAACAGTCTGAGATAGTACGTCAAACAGTTGATTAAACATTTGGTTGTTGGTATTAGAAAGAGCAACATGTGAAAATAGTGAAAATGTGACACATCCAAAAACATTTATGAAACAAGATAGAGAACAAGGATCGAACTACTGGGAAATGTAAACGATACATAGGCAATAACTCAGAGAAATGAAAGAGAAAGATAGGATCAACACCTGTAGATGTCTAAGGAAAAGTGATCTGAAAGGATGCAGTGAGGCATTGATATGCAGCGCTCAGGAACAAGCATGAGAACTAATTATATCAAGTTCCAAATGTATAAGGGTAGTGATTCGCCCCATTGTAGAATGTGTGGCATCAAAAACGAAACCGTCTCACATATTGTCAATGAGTGTAGCAAAATGGCTTCCAAAGGAATACAAAAGGAGGCATGATAATATACTTAAGTATGTTTATTGGAGATTGAGTGAGAAGTACAGCCTAGAAAGGAAAAAGAAACATCGAAATGGTACAGAAGAAATCACCGAGAATAATGAGTGTGAGATGTAGGATTTTACAATCTAGTGTGTTCCAGTTATTGATACTTAGAGACCAGGCATTGTTTTAGCAGATATAATATACATTTCATGTGAGTTTCTACCCTCATTGCAGCTATAAAAGAAAATAGTGATAGAAAAATAGCTGTTGTATAATACTGTTATAGATTGAAGGATTCTTTATTAACTAAACAGCACCTTTTTAGATTCTGATATAAATGTTTATGCATGTACAACCTTCATCCTGACATACCCAATGCAGTGAGCGCCAAATACCTAATTAGAAATAATTTATTGATCGGGAAAAGATACCATTAGCTCAATTACTAATAACATGTTAATTATAATGACAAGTGAGGGAGATAACTGTGAAAGTTTCCGTTTCATCCGACCTCCTTTACGAAGTATACACTTTACCGTTCTTACGGAAGTACTGATGAGAGAATCACTGAGTAGGTAATATATACTCGTATAAGCTTGAAAAATTAGCATATTTTATAAAGATATCTTGTGTTTTGCGACAAGTGTAGTGTCAGCCAGTATTTATTGCTTTTTGTCTTTCACATTTATGCTTTGGTTTTATAAGGAAACTGATTCTTTGTGAAAGATAGAAACAATAAAGTGAGACGTTCATTAAAAAAGTCACAAAGACAAGAGAAAGGTCTTATATGAAAGCATGAAGACTAAAATAAGATAAGGAAAATCGAAGCAATAATGTAAGATAGAACTAAATATATATATATATATAATATATATATATATATATATATATATATATATATATATATAAAGCGAGAGAAATGGAATAAAAATTGAAAATCAAAATTTAAAGATAAAAATGAGAAATTTTCAATCAAAAGGATGAAGCAGCTGTGAATAACAGATAATGAAAGGGTGAGAGAAGGAAGGGTAACAAGGGATAATGATCGAATGAGAAAAGGAGGGGCTAGCAAGAAAGGATGATCTAATGAGGGAGAAGGGAGGAGTGGTAGGAGATCATATAGTAACAAGAGAATGTGGGATGTGAAAGATAATGAACTGGTGGAAGAAAAGACAGCAGTAAGAGGTAAAGAATGAATGAAACAGATAATAACCTGGTGGGAAACAAAAGGGTGGGGTTTGTGTAAATGATGATGAAATTGTAAGATCGAAAGGGGATTTGCGAGATACAGGTAATATTGCTCTTTTGAGAGATAGAGATATAGTATGAGATAGAAATATTAAAATAGTTTGGGAGATAAACTAGTGAACGAGAAATGGAGGAAGGGAAGGCTGGTAATAAATATTGGATATTGAGAGAAAATGTTAGAGCGATTGAAAGAGATCTGGGATGGGTTTAGTGTTTTTCGGACAGATTTGAAAATGTTTAAGTTGGGGTGTTAAAATGATTTTATTTAAAAATGCTGTGGAAATGTTCGTATTGATCGGACGACATTAACAAAAATGTAAAAAAATAAAAGCAAACAATGAAACACAAACAGGAAGAAATGAAAATTAAGCGATTTTTTTTTTGAAAAGGAAAATAAACGAAAATATATAAATGAAAAAAAAAAGAAATTCCAACGATTATTAAGTCTATTTGATATGATTTTTCTTTATTCATAAAACCACTTCTCAATCTGAAAAGTAAAAATTCAAGCGTAACTATCAATAAGTTAGAATTTCATCAATATTACAGACAGTTTTTTTTTTTATGTTGTGATTTTAAATTAAAGAGAGTGAAATGGAGGACGAGGGATGGGGATAAGAAAAGAGAAATAGTGCAAATGGACATGCACAAGGGAAATAGTGAAGGAAAAGGGGAGAGTAAAAAGAGCTTGGGGAGAAAAGGCAGCTGATGAGAAATAGCAATTTAGTAAATGAGTGAAGATGTGTTGATATTAGAATTGGAGAGGTAGAGAAAGGGAGTGAGAGAGACGAAGAGAGAGAATAGTTGAAGTTATGGAAAGCGGAATGTAGTGAAAAAAATATGGAGAGAGAAACAGATGTATAGAAACGCAAGGAAGACGTTGGCTTAGTAGGGAGAACTATTTTTAAGTTATGGGGAAATTGAAATATAACCCCTCCCCTCAAAAAGAAAAGAATAATAGTAAAAAAGCTTACAAGAGGGAGATAATGTTGGGCATAAAAGATTGTTTTTTAGATAGAGAACAGAGAGAAAGGCAGAGGATGAAAAAAGGAATTTCGTGAGAGTATAGGGTAGATGAGAGATAGGGAAAGAGGAAGATTAGAAAACGTTAGAGAGATGGGGCATAGAGAGGAAGAACAATAGGGAGTGATAGGGAGAGAGAAAGGAGGAAATTGAAAAACAGTAAAACAATTTGGGTATTAGCGTTGCCATAAAGAGTAAGGTGAGGAAGCGTGAGAGGGAAAAAGGGAGAAAGAGGAGATAAACAGTGAAAGGAAACTAAAATGTACTGGAAAGGATGAGTGAAAAGAGAAAAAAAATGTTCAGAATGAAGCATCAAATTAATAACATTCCATTAAATGGAATAAATTATAACATTTATTTTTGTTTTCCTGTTTTCCGATCAAATTGAACGATTGAAAAACACTGTATTTTCCGATAGATTTTGAATTTCTGAGTGGCAGAGAGAAGCTAATGACAATTTTTATAATTCTTATCCGTTTTCATCAATTCCGTCTGTTGCTAGTTACTCAATAGTTAATATTCCATATTGAATTGATGAAACTCATTTTGGTCCTATCTGTAGAATGTCATATGTTATCGCATTCCTTATTCAGTACGGTTGCAAAAATACCCTTTATTTCCCTTCGAAGGCTAAACAACATGGAAAGTGCTACGCTACTCTGCTTATTTATTTATTTTTTTTACGTGATCAGTTTTTCTGGAAAAAAAAAGGAGCATGACGTTGTATTCATTAACAAAGGGAGATAAATTATTTACTAGACAATTAAAACAAATAAATTGGAATTATAGAGAGTAGAAATAAATGAGTAACAAGAGTTAATGTACAACTTCACGTGCTCTTGAGATAGTTACAAAATTATTGATCTTCGAGAAATAACTCCAACAATCCCTTCCATCACTTTTCCGTATATTAAAGAAGAAAGAATCCTAGCGGATATGATGAACACAATTCGAACGCCTTCGGTCGTGAATCTTTTCGAGCAAGGGTGACGCCGGTGAAAACAAGAACAAAAGTTGCAAAATCGAAGCAGCCCATATTTGTGGAAGGGTTCACGACTTCTATTTGCTTGCTCCAATAAAGAAGTGTCTTCGGGGCCAAGGATTTTGCTAACACCTACAAGGTGAAGCTGGGTGTGGAAAGTGAAAATCTGATGTTTTTTTTTTCTCAGAGTACTTGAGTATTGGGTTCCCTGATTGTACATATTTATTCTTTTGATAGAGGATACGCTGAGCAGTACCTCTGTATAGAAAAAGAGTAACTCTAACAGCATGTGCAATTCAGATGACCTATGTGAGTTAATAAAAATGTTATGCTCATTTTTGCTTCTCATTTAAAACAATACTTGGATACATGTGCGCATATATATATATATATATATATATATATATATATAATATATATATATATATATATATATATATATATATATATATACACATACACAAATATGTATTTATGTGTGTGTGGTGTGTTATATTATGCACAGAATATATGTATGTCTATATATGTGTGTGTGTGTGTGTGTGTGTGTGTGTGTATATATATATGTCTTTTACTCTTTTACTTGTTTCAGTCATTTGACTGTGGCCCTTCTGGAGCACCGCCTTTAGTCGAGCAAATCGACCCCAGGTCTCATATTTTGTAAGCTTAGTACTTATTCTATCTGTCTCTTTTGCTGAACTGCTGAGTTACGAGGGCGCAAACACACCAGTATCGGTTGTCAAGCGATGTTGGGGTGGGGGGGGGGGAAACACAGACACACACATATGTATACATATATACGACGGGCTTCCAAATCCAGTTCCCGTCTACTAGATCCACTCACAAGGCTTTGGTCGGCCCGAGGCTGTAGTAGAAGACATGCATGCATGTATAAAATATCATTGATATTATCAAAAAGACTAAATGTCTGTGTGCTTGTGAGTTGAAGTGTAAGTGTAGGAATTTGTGGGCCATGGACATCATACAGCAATTAGCCTCTCTCATATATTACTTGCAACTTCATTTAGCATTCAGTATGTCTTCTGACCTAATGAAGTCAAATTTCATACAAATATACTATTTGCGCCTACTCTCAATAACTTAGGTAGAGAAATTGGGAACGTGACAATGGTTCGTATTAAATATTATACACATCGTCTGGATAATTTATCCCCCATATACCAGTCAAACGCTATCTAAAGGTCTATAATCATTGTAGCATTATATTCTTCAGTTTATTTGTGATTCATCTACAGAAACATACACAGATATTGATAAGCAAAGCAGAAATACATGCACAATCCCACACACATACGCACACACGTACACATACACGCACAGCTATATATAAACACAAACGCACAGACATATCGTAACTTGTATGTAATAATATGCAGATAATACTCATATGGGAAGAATATTAACGTTAATACAAATATGTATTAATATAAATATTTAGATTACCGTATTGATGTGTGTGTGTGTGCATATATATATATATATAAATATATATTATTTATTAGGGAATAAAAATTCCAGCATCACAGGGGTTCAAATTATTCTCAATGAGGAAATATATATGTTATTTAGAGATAGTAGTCCCCTTCATACCACCATATAAAATAATTTTAATTTAATACTTACTACTCATTTCTCAGCTACACGTGTTTCTTGAGGTTCTCTTACGGTTCCTTAAGCACGCAGTGTTTTACAGGAACCTTTCTTAAAAAGTAACTTAGAGGCCTGATGATTGGGGTTATGTTTTAAGAAAGGTCCCTGTAAAACACTGCGTGCTTAAGGAACCGTAAGAGAACCACAAGAAACACGTGGAGCTGAGAAATAAGTAGTAAGTATTAAATTAAAACTAAATAGTGTGATGAAGGGGACTACTATCTCTACATAACATATATATATATATATATATATATATATATATGATGTACTGATTCGTGATAGAAAATTCAACAAAGGAAGTAATCCATCTGGTGATAGGTAAATATTCTTTTCTACCCTAGGCACAAGCCCGAAATTTTGGGGGAGGTGGCCAGTCGATTAGATTGACCCCAGTATGGAACTGGTTCTTAATTTATTGACCGGCGTGCTAACGTTTCTGCCAGCTCGCAACCTTGGTGAGAGATAAATATTATTTATTTAACGGTCATAATACATGTATCAAAGCGCTACTAATAGTTTAATATGTTGAGAAAGCTCAAACATATTCTTCAGGCGGGAAGCACTTGCCATAACTAACTCAAGAAATTGAATAACAGAAGAAACGGGAAAAAATTGACAAGACACCATATAGAAAACGCAGATAGAAAAACAACGGAAAACGATAAAGGGGAAATGAAAAGCAAACTAAAATTTTAAAAATAGTAATATATGGTTTGCACCTGAAAAATATGTTTGATTTTTCTCAACATATGAAACTATTAGTAGTGCTTTAATACATGACCTTAAATTAAATATATATATAAATATATATATATATATGTCGGGGTGGAAATATATATAAGTAAAGGGACATATCGTGCATCGTTTGGAATAATATTTCCCAAATTCATCTACTGGATGAGAAATAGTTTTGGCTTTTACTTTGGCCTTTTTGAAAAATATATATCAACGACAGAGGAACTATACAGAGAGGTAATATTTACACACATTTAAATGTTCTGTATATCGCAGTAAGTTTGTTCCAGTTGAACATCCATGTTTAAGTGTGGATAAATATTACCATTGGTCTTTATATAAATGATAACTTATGATAATAAGCTTTCTCTCCGGCACCTGATTGTTAGTGCATTAGTGTTCAAACCTCATCTGATTTACTGTTGTAGTGTATGTTGTATGTTCATTGTAGCTTTGTGCTGCGGCACACAATAGATGCGATTTGGCTCTAATGCACAAACTCTGGCGAAAATCTGTATACGCATAAGACAATCTCTGTAACAAAGGGCAAGTCAGAAGCCAATGTTTCATATCCTTAAAATTTGGCTAGAAACATTGATTAACATGAAATTGTGAACTTTAGTGTTACAAACGAACTATAATCTGATCACACGCATAAACACTCACACACACATGCATATGACATACATACAAACAGTTGTATTATATATATATATATATGTACACACACACACACACACATGAATATTGCATACAGAAACACACATATTGTGTATGTATGTAATATGCACGCATATATGCATACAAAAGTACGTGTAATGAGTTTGAGAATTTCCGATGCATTTACAAGCACACATACATACTTTTTTCACAAATATATCGCTTCCTTTCTCGTCTAAAACTTCCATCCATCAACGCAAACATACGTACATGCATACAAACATACATACACATATACATACATACATACATAATTATGCATACATGCATCCACGCACATGTGTCCATTTTTAATCTATTGAGTTACGTTAAAAGAAAACTACCAATTTTATGTGTATCGCTAATTCTACATTTGCGATGTACATATTTCCAATCTTCAGATTCATCAGTATATCACGTTCTCTATTACATGTTTGCTGTTTGGATAACATTAGCAGGAAGAAATTATTATTTACTATCAACGTTTCCACAAAATCATATCTGCAATGTAAATTTAGTCGAAATCTTTTATTGATATGGTTCTCTACTCTAACGTATCAAAAGATTGTCGGCATTGGTGTTTTGAATTGATGATAGCATTTACTTTCTGTTTATTATTTTTTATGGCTTACTCAAAAAGAAGGGACAATGCCCCTGACTTTTGCAGTCCGTCCGAGATTGGTGGGATCGATACGGATGAATGTTTAGTTTGAATACCTGCTGGTTAATTTGTGAATTATAACCTGTGTGTTGTAGAGAAATTTGGAGTTGACGTGCGGGGAAGGGAAGTGTTAGATTATATGATTTGTATGAAGTTATATGCAGTACGAAAATTGCAATAATTCTTACATCCATAAGAATGAATTCCTGCACCAATCCTGTATTATAAAAGAGTACTACTGTATGTCTTAGAGTAAAATCTTTCGAGACTACAAAGTCTGCAAATATAATTGAGGTTGTAGAAATCCATTTGAAAAACTACATCATTAGGAGAGTTTGCTTTTTATCAGCAGTTGATGCTTCCATACGTAAACTAAAGTCACGAAAAAGCTTTGGTCAGCAATGTTCATGGAAATAAATAGGTTAACCATTAACTATCTTGCTCTCTCTCTCCACCATTCTGCCCACAGCTAGTTATCCGTGTGTGTATTATATGCATGTATGTATATGTGCTTGAGTGTGTATGGAAATATTTCTATGAAAGTTATCATACTACTGCTAATATAAAAATTATGAATAGTCTATATTTTAAACTAAGTGTGCAGAGAAAGATAAATGATAATAGTTCTCTCAGAGAACTCATTTAAATATGCTGTCAAATCATTCATTACTCCTTACATAGTACACTATGAAAAGAAATGTGAATATACGCAATACATACGTTATTCCTCTCTTGTGAAGCTCAAGTGATTGGGCTCTTTCATTCAAACAATGCCAATGTCCATTTCCTTAAAGGTTTAATCAGACATCTGTTATAACCAAATATAAATTCTTTTATTCTGTAAATTAATACAAAAGAGGCTGAAATCTCAGTCAGTTCGTTTTTATCACTTAAATCTAGAGCATTAATACTGGTTTCTCGTCACTAACTACTACCCACTAAAAATCTTCAGTAGAGAATACAATTAGCTAAAATCATATACGCATTAAATGTATTAAAAAATTGCCCTGCATCTAATGCGGCCGTATTGCGGATGGTAGATCGAGCGCCGTAGGTTAGGGAGCTGCACAGGCATACTGAGTAAGTTCCCTAAGCACCAAAATTGTTGCTATTAATAAAATAATGAAAACAAGCCAAATTATTACAGTAAATTGTGTTACTAATAATAAAATATTGAAAACAATCCGAATTATTACTGTCTGTTATCACAGACTTACGAAAAATTGCTTACGATACGTCGGCAGTTAGAGAAGCTCACATCATCTCCCTCCCTTCCTTCCCCAACATACATAACCCAGCTGTTCTTGTTTCCTTAGAGGGAAAAAGAAGAGCAGCTAAAAGCTGCTAAACGTAGTAAACACTGACTCTGTAAGGGAATTGTAAAGTGGTCAGATCTAGAAGAAAAGTTAAAAGCATGGGTTTTAGACTAAGGAAGATCGGGCCTTTCAGTATCCACTAAAATGATTATGCACTGTTCAAGACTTATAGTAATGGACAGAGATATCAATGATTTTAAAGGGTCAACATTATGATGTTCCAGATTTATAAGCAGAAATAACATCTGTTTGGGGGTTAGGACAAGAATAGCACAAAAAATGTCCCTTGAATACGAAGATCAAATATCTAAATTTTCAAAGGTATGTCATTAATTCAAGAAAAGAATATGGACGAAGACTCTGACATTTGATGCGCCTTCAAACAAGTCGCTATAATCCAAGAGTGCTAAAACCAACTGTTAAAACGTGTGGCCATGAAAGGACACACTACACAGTTGTATTAGCAAGCTGCGTTGGTGACACAAAACTACCACCTTCTTTAATTTTTTATAAGACACTGACTAAAGAAAAGATACCCAATGACTATTATGTTCATGTCCACACAAAAGGTTGGATGGATGAGGAAAGAATGAAATTGTGACTTGATAAAGGGTGGTCCAGGCGTCCTGGTAGTCTATTAAAGGAACCTGCTTTATTAGTTTGGGGCCACTTTCGAGCTCATAAGAGAAACTTGGAGAACTGAAGACTCAGTTAGCTATAATTTCAGGTGGCCTAACCAGCCAGTTTATAGCCTTTAGATATTTCAATCAATAAATATGGAGTGGAGCAAGTGCAGTCTTCAGATTTTGAAGTGACACCAACAGGAAGAAAGAAGAGACCTACTATTACACAGGTGTGTGAGAGGGTAAAACGTTTATGGGATACTAGAAAAAAAGAGGTAGTTGTGAAATGATTTTAAAACTGTGTTAGTAATGCCCTTGATGATAAGTAATCCAGGAGAAGATTTGCTTTGGTTTTTCTCAAACGAAAACAACTTCGACCAAGATCAAAAAGTTAACAGAAGAAATGACAGATGGTTATGTGCAGACCCTTATGAAGTTCCAAGTGTTATGCATACAAAATTTTCTGCAACTGTCATGGTTTTATGGGTTGTCAGCAAAGAAGGAGATGTGATGCCTCCTTACTTCTTTCCACAAGGCCTTAGAGATAACTCTGCCGCCTACATTGATGTCCTGGAAATGATTGTTAAGCCCTGGATTGAGAGTGTGCAATGGAAGGCCATATGTGTTTCAGTAAGACTCTGCACAATCACACATAGCTCTAGTAACACAGGAGTGGATGGCAGAACATTTTCATGATCATATAACCCCTAATATTTGGCCTCCTAATTCCCCAGATTTCAATCCATTGGACTATTGCATGGGGTGCGTGATTAAGAGAGAAGTCAATGAACGCGCCCATGACACCAAAGATTCTTTGAAAGCTGCCATAGTCAGAGTAATGTCCAAATTGAACCAGGACCGCTTGATTCAAGACTATATATGATTCAGATTTCATATACAAGCAGTTGTTGAAGGTGAAGGTGGCTTTATTGAATAACATTATAGAAAAGAACGTTTATTTTCATATCAATTTTTGATAAATAAAGTTTTTATCTGTTATTATATTTCTGTTTTTCTTTTATAAACATAAATCATATACACCCTGTGTATGAATGTATATATATATATATGTACATATATACGACGGGCTTTTTTCAATTTCCGTCTACCAAATCCACTCACAAAGCTTTGGTCGGCCGAAGGTGCCACACAGTGGGACTGAAGCCGGAACCATGTGATTAGTAAGCAAGCTACTTACCACACAGCAACTCACGTTTATATATCTATATATATATATATATATATGTATATGTATACATATATATATATATATACACATACATACATACAAACATACATACACATATACATAAAAATATATATATATATATATATATATATATATATATATATATATCTATATATATATATATATATATATATATTTACATATATATATATTTATGTATATGTGTGTGTATGTTTGTATATATCTGTGCATAAAAACCTCTGAGTGAATCAAAGTTTAGGAAAATGTACTCAGTAATCTAAAGCACCGTAACTTACACAAAGGCACTTCAGAGTTGTCATATATATGCCATGTTATCATCTATAAAAGCAAGTATAATTATGCATATATGCTGGTATGTGTTTATGTGTGTGTGTGTGTGTTTGTGTCTTTTAGTGTGTGTGTGCTCGCACAGGTATGCATATGTGTGTTCTAGGTTATATATTTCTCACAAATAGAAAAAGCCTGACTTCCTACTTAGAAATAAAGTCTTGGAACGGAATTTAGACAATATCATGCAAATATATATTTATATATATCCATATATATGTGTAAGTATGCATGTATTTATGTATAAGTGCGTGTATTTTTCTGGTGCAGTAACAATTGTCTAAAGTAGTGTTATGTACTGTGTTGCATAGTATACGGTATATGTCATAGTTAGATGCAAATACCTTCACCACGATATCTTCGTTGAGATAAAAAGAAGAACAGCCAAGATACTGGCGTATCACTCCTTATCAGCCCAGGAAAATATTGTATTTAGTACAAACATATTTACGTTTGCCTGTTCCATGAGTTTTTAGCTAAAATCTATTGATACATTATGTTTGTAAACATGCCATACACGTTCATGCACACTCACTGTAAATATCTCGAGAAGTATTGCACATTACATTCGCTAATGTAACCTTGACTTTCTAGAATAATGTGTCGAAACACCTGCCGTTTGTTGGATCTAAACTGGAATATATAATACATTAGATCACTGACTATCTTTACGAGACCCAAGTATGAGAATGAGGTTATTGTTCACAAATGAATACATCTAAAAAGGATTATGATAGACCAAATCTCACAAGTTCTTTTTCAAGTATTATTTTTCCCTGTCAACTAATCGTTTGAATTTAGTCAAGGTGAGAAATGAGACGCAATGAAACCGTGCGTTGTGAAGTTGTATCTGGCAATTTTCAATTCAATGCCCTTAGCTCTCTTTTTTTAATCTTTTATCTTTTTTATTGTTCATCCCATCTTATGTCTTCGTTTTCTTCACCGCTGCCACTACCCTCCTCTCCACCGCATACCGTAATCCCTCACCACCACTATTGCTGCTGATACAACCTCCACAACCGCCATCAACACCGAAACAACACTATCAGCAATAGCTCTTACAACAACACAACTATCAACTTTTTTTCTTCCACTTTTTCTTCTTCACTGAAAATAGTTTGCATTTCCATGTAAAAAAATAAAGCAATAAAGGCTGCTGCTGCTACTACTACTACTACTACTACTACTACTACTATACTACTACTACTACTACTATAGTCGTTCCCTCGTCGCTATTCGCACCACTACCTCCACTGCCACCAATGCCAAATTGATAAAAAAAATTCTGTATCTCTTCGTGCTTCTTTACTTCACACTGTATAACTATCATTTCCATTAACATATTTGAATCTTGTCGAAACACAAACTAAAAGTTATGATCGAAAGATTGCCCATGCATCATTGCATCACTGATTCTTACGATGGATATTATTACTATTATATTATAGCACCGTGAATAAATAACTCCATTAATGTTTGTTTCCTTCCTTCTCCGATATTATTCTCAGCTGACTAAAACAAATTAAAACAAAATCCCTTATGTTGTGAATGGATTGTCTTCTCCCTCCTCTTCTCCCTCCTCTTCTCTCTCTCTCTCTCTCTCTCTCTCTCTCTCTCTCTCTCTTGTTTAGTTGAAATCGAATTCATGTCTTCAGCGTTAACAGCTAAACATGAGTGACAAATCTCTCTTCTGTTATAACAATGTCAAATCGCTGGTATCTAATTTCTTCATATGTTTATTTTGATAATATTTTTTTCTCTCGCTTTGTGGAAAATGATGGAGGATTTTGTAGTGAATTGATGTATCAAGTGACAATTTCTCGAATTATGAAATAGAAGTTAGTATTCCATTAGTGGGGAAACTGCAGATCATTGAATCGGAAAGGTGTCGAAGATGCGTCACCTGCATTGCATCCTGCCAATAGTAAATAAATGCATTTAAATCACAACAATCCAATTCAACTTCACTTAAGTTGTTGCTGAGTCCCAGGGTCAATTCTGATTAAGAACACCTGTAATCAGAGGTATTCCAGTGAAGATGATTTGTTATTTTCTTTTTTACTTTTTCAACGGGTCTATTATGTGTCCAAAGGATAGAATGTGATTTGAAGGATAGTTTTCTGCTATTTCTAGCAAGTTGACGGGCACGCAGTAACTCCCGTAGGAATTCAATAGATTCTCTGTCTTTTAACTCTTCATCACCACCATCAGTATCTTCCTTCTGCAAACAGTCTTTTTTGATGAGTCTTCCGTTACCAGTTCAAGTGCTCCTGCAGAAAATCTTTGAGAAATAGAATCCACCTAACACATGCTGAGTTCTTTTAGAAACATCCCGCCTCAAAATATTTAACCCTTATTTTCATTGTTGCTGCTGTTAGTTACCAAAACAAAATAAATATCTAAAAGAAACTGGTGGGATAGAAATGTGTCATATTTTTATACATTTAATTTGCGTCACGTAATGTGTGTTGTCACATGTTCACTTTCTGAATCCCTGTCATAGTGTGGCTAAGAAGTTGCGACTAATTCTACTTTTATTGTTTTATTGTTATCGGTGTGACGTCGTTTATGATATTAATTTCTTCACTTGGCATAAGTTTCATTGTTTCAAGCTGTTATAAAAGAGGAAACATTTGTCTCAGATAGATTAAGAGATATATCTAGAAACTCTCTCCTCTTTTTCTTAACGCCTATGTTCGAGAGCGATATAGTATTTTCTATGGTCGTGAGTAAGTTTAGCTTTTCATTATATAACCTTGTGTCAATAGCTGAAGCAATTATCTAGCCGCATTTCAGGAAATAACAAATCCCTTTTGTACGAAGTAAAATATGTTAGTGAATTGCTTGTTCAATAATTCTTCATAGAAAACTATAGGCAAGTGTTGAAAAATACTTTAATAAAATTTATATATTTTATGTGAGTGAAAGAGCAGCACGTATTGAAACAATTAATGTCTTCCATAAAGGATATCTATTTAGAAAATCAAATTTTATTTAGATCATAATGTGCGGCGTTTTTCTGAGTGCCATGGGAATCTCTAGTCTCTAATAAGAAGACTTACATTCATACCTAAACATTTTTATTTTTTCATTATCTACAAAAGAAATTTTATTTCAATTAACTAATGTTTAAGAAAGGCAAACTTGTGACTTTTGGAACACCTTGTATATGGCAAATTCCTCTTTATAAGGTGAACCAAAATCCTGACAACACTAGAACAAACATTTGAATTTTGAAAAGGATTGTGTCGCACAATTACATTTTGGCTGATATTTTTGTATTTATGGATATCATTCATATCTTTCTTTTAGTGCATTATAATGATATTAATGTCTCGTATTACTAATAAGAATAAAACCTTTGCTGAATCCTAAAAATTTCTGAAGCGATTTAATTATAGATAAATTTGCGAACTCTTCAAATCTCCATTACTGTACCATTTCATCTCAGATAAGGTACTATTTCATAAGGGAAGTGAAGTGACCTATTTAATGTGAATAGCAATGGAATCTAATTATATTAGGTTGTTTCACATGAAATGTCGAATTTTTAATTACCTGTTATTTCAGTCAGTCATTTAAAAACTCAATTATGTATACCTTGCATTTAATCTTGACTCTTTTTCTTTCCCAACAATATTGGTATACAAAATTCGTATCCACAGACCTTATGAAAATGATAACAACCAAACTGTGTTAAGTGATTTTCTCGTATGAGTACAAACTGGGTCACTCTGCCGCAGAAGCTCTACAGAATATCAAGTAGGCCTTTGGTAATGGTTTTGTTGACATACAATTGACATACTGACATACTGAACGTTTTTCCAACATTTCTAAAAGCAGGCATTCAACAATACAAATATTCATCCAGGGTTTGTCAGGAATTATTCATGCATAGAGATGCAAAAGCTGAAAATAGTGGAACATCTGAAATTTTCTGTAAAGAAAAACTCGACACCAGCAGCAAAGCGAGTATATTAGAAGTATTATTCAAAAGACTAAAGTGAATTAAGGAAACACGGGTAAATGTAGTAAATGCTCTCCAAGAACACAGTGCAAAAATCCTCTGAATCGGCCCTTATTAGCACGTTGCAAAGAGTTAAGATTTAAGCATCACCCAACAAATTTCAAAAATTTTCATGCAATTATTTATCAGAAAAAAAAAAAAACTCCGAATAAACATGGTTCTTCCGACAAAACCAAGAATATATCTGAAACTCATTTTAGCCCGTCCAAGGCAACTTTATAACGATATTTCAATGTCACTAATTTAGAAGCAAAAGTAATAATTATTGGCCTAAAACAGACGATACATGATATTTACTATTACCTAAACTGGACATTACTTTCAAAGATCATGCTTATAATTTTCTTGCCACGTAGTCTATGGATTAGTAAATCCGGTAATAAGGGAAATAGGTATGGTCAATAAAATAACATTAGATACCAGCGTCTTAGACATTAGACATGGCACTTTTCTTGCGTTATAGAATAAGAGTTTATTTACCAGCAAGTGCTTAAGTGATATAGCTAATAAGCACCTTGGTCCAGTTTTGCTGCATGAAATGCGTGGAATGAAATCTCTTCCTAAGAAAGCTTTAGAACTCGAGTGACATAATAATTCTGACATTAATTTTATTATACACGCGAGGAACTCTTTGCTATTATACAAGAATTATTTTGTGTTAAACTTAGTGACTGCATATTACTTGGGATTGTATGACGGGGTTGAACTTTGTGAGTCGAAAGCAATGTATACTTGGACTTGCATTAGAAGAAAGTTCACTCCAGAAATTTACAGTGATTATATGCATTTTGAAAAGTATTAATCACTTTGTATTGAATACTCTTTAGTAGGAATTCATCAAAAATAAAATGATTAGAATCCAAGTATCGTTAATTTGTTACATATAACTCTACATGCTGGCATATATTAATGCAGCCGTTGTAGTAAATCTAATGAGGTTTGGCTTTATATTAATATAAAGTTTATAAATTGCCAGTGCTCCCAAATATTAGTTAATAAAATTAGTTAGCAGACATCCATTTTATTCTGTGACAAAGAATCATATAAAAGCATTACTCATCATTTGGATATTATATAGGATATTATATAGGATATATTACATAGGGAAGAAAAATAAATTTCATCAGCAGAAATATAAGCAAAGAAAATACTGTATGGTGTAATTCCTTCGATAATTGAAATGTGGGTAATAACTGATATATTGCAGTTTCGTTTGTGCATATTGATTAATTTCTCCAATTACTCTCGTTTCCAGCATTCTGTATTTATATATTTCTATATCTATTTAAAGCTATGTGTGTATAAATGTGTATATATATATATATATATATATATATTATATATATATATATATATATATATATATATATATATATATAACGCGCGCGCACAAACACACACGTGCACACACACACACATACACACACACACACACAAACAGGCTACAATCGGAATACATAGGGCCAGGGGGAAATGCAATCCCAGAGTTAGAATTGTTGCGTGACCTGATAATCCATATGAGTAGTAATGCAACATTCCATGTGCATATTGCCGAGATAGCAATACTGTACAGACGAGTAGCTGGATGGATCCCTTGATCATTCAGAACATGAAATAAGGGTACCTTGCTTCTCTTATAGGGGACATTTGTCCTCAGTCGTCTGGATTCCTGCTCCCAACTATAGTCGCTGCAGAGCGCCAAATTGGTGACGGAATTTGAGGCAATACAGCTCTACTGCACAAATAAAATATTGATTCTGTGAAAGAGAGGAGCTACTGGGAGAGGCTAGAAGAAGGAATGCAATGATATACATATGAAAGATCCTGGAAAGTCTAGCTCCCAACTTTGGACTTAATAGCTATACCAACTACCGAACTGGACGCAACTACATAGTACTAAAGATACCGTCTTCTTCATCACATGAGAGTCCAGTATTGCAACGGCTTGAGTTTCAGTAGATTGCAACTGTTTAACATTCTACCAAAGAACCTAAGAGATCTACAAGAGGTAGAAAGTGGAAACGTCCAAAAAGCACCTGGGCAAACTTGTCTCTGAAATCCCAGATAAGTCCACATCAGAGCAGGAGGAACAAAGAAGAGAAGCTTCGTCCAACTCGCTTCTTCACCAAAAAGAGTACCGAAAGGAGACCCTGAAAACACTGAAAAGCGGTGCTCCAGCATGGCCGCAGCCTCTGACTTAAACCAGGAAAGGAATAAAAGAATAAAAGAAAGATATATGGATCCGTAGGTATGCAGAAATGTTTGAAAAGAGTAGAAAAATGCATTTTGCATGCATAGCAACTAATCCTGACAGAAAATGCAGTTGGTTTATGATTATGACAAATATTTTTAAAATATTGCTCACCACTTTATAATTACCATTGACTTTATCGTAGTTATATTCCATATTCTTTTTCAGTATTTGTTGCGATGATTTTTGATGAAAATCTAAGTCTGATCTTTGTGCTCTTAGTTTTTTTTAAAAATTGATCATATTGGCTCGATATTACGGTTATGCATATAATATTAAAGCCTGAAATATATAAAGATTTGCAGACACGTATGCGGGTGAGCATTTGCATCTCTATAAATGTATAGTTACCTTTGAAAATGTATGGGTAAAAGTAGAATATATAGATGCATCCATTAATGTTTGTATATATGTATGCATATATATTTATATACATGTATGTAAAGAACTATATATAAATGCATTTATAAATACGTATATATATATCTACACATGCATACGTACATGCGTACATATGTGTGTGTGTGTACGTGTTCGACTGTGAGCGTGCGTGTGTGTGTATGCTTGTGTGTGTGCTTGTGTGTGAGTGTGTGTGTGGGTATACGTGCTTAATGTAAGAATTCGATTTGGAGATAATTTCTAATCTATTTATTGATACGATTTTCAAAATATTGTGGAACAATGAAAGGGAAAGAAATGAAATAAATACTTAAACTGATAGATTCTACAGTGATAATGATGATGAGGTTGATGATCTTAATGATGATGATGATGATGGTGATGATGATGAAGACGAATGACGATGATGATGATGATGTTGTTTCCTTACATATTTAAACATTTCTTACATAATACTAATACTGAAACTAATAATAATAGTAATAATGATAATAATAATAATAATAATAATAATAATAATAATAATAATAATAATAATAAACTCAGTAGAAGAGGATAAAGCAGCTTTGAAGCAAGCCAGTAATATCTTAATCCTTTTCACAGCCAATGAAAATAGAAAATAAGGAAATAAATTTAAATCCAATAACCAATAGAATTTATTTCGTGATTCTTTTGAAATCTTAATACTAGTAAAAATAAATTTTCAATCTGATTTCTATGAAAGTTTTCCATGTTTGAAATAAGTCGGAGCAAGTATATTTTTATAATATTTGTATTTATTGTTCACCTTGTTACCTCTCCACTTGTATGCATGTATGTATGTATGTATGTATGCGAACACATTGAATCTATCTGTGTGTACACATGTATACATGCATACATACACATGCTTACATACATATACACAGACACACATACATATACATACATACACACACACATACACACACACACATATATATATATATATAGACGCGTATCAATGTATGTATATGTATGCATGGAATATGTACGGTTGTATGTATTAAGTATTACATGTACATACATGCATACGTGTAAATACGTATGTGTGTTTATGTATGTACAACTGTATTATTTAAGTATGGATTTACTATGTGTGTGAGTGTATGATGTGGTTTAATTCCAAAAAATTCACCAATAGAAAAAGAACAAATTTCTAACCCAGAAACAAAGCTCTTTTATTGGAACTTAGCAACGACTACTCAGTAATCCTGGTTATATGCGTACATCTGTGCATGTCATTGAATGTTCGAATCAGTAAGTTCACGTATGTATGAGTACATGTACATATATTTGTCTTTCTTTTTTCTTTGCTTGTTTGTTTTTTTCTTTCTTTCTTTTATCTTTCTCTCGCTCTCTCTTTCTTTCTCTCTCTCCCCCTCTCTTTTTGTATATATATTAGGCATTGGAATCTTACATATATAGCATTCTGCCTAAAAAATGGATCTACAACTCATATCTCACATCTATTTTCTTGCCAGCACCTCACTGTCTATTTTCTATCCTATATAAACTATCTATTACTTAATCATCCTCTCACAACGTCTCCGATGAAGGGATATAATTAATAAATATCCTGGAAACACCTGTAAGACCTTCTATCTATAAATGTTCTAATATCTACACAGCCTTGGTTTCTTATCTCATTACGCAAAAATTCTTTTATATATGGTGGGGAGTAGGCAGGTGTGTGTGTGTGCGGATATAATATTCTTCTTGAGTGGTGAATGATAGCATGTGTAAAAACCCTTTGGATGCAAAAAGTCAAAGTGACAGACGTTCTACTATTGAACTAAAGCAAACCTTCGTATTTCCTTTTCTGTTTTAGTAAATAAATGCTTCGAGTTTCACTGTTTCAAAAAAAGAATCGAGGAAAGTATGGTCTATAGATAATTTAAATTATTACGACAGTGACACTATGCCTCTATGTACGTGTGTGTGTGTGAGTAACTACTTTGTTCTCAAGTGGAATATTTTACATAATTTCAGAGTTTCATTAAATGTCTTCTAATTGCTATACTGTTTGGTTTTTGCGATGTCTAGCTTCTTAAGATTGTCACGCAGGCAATTAGTTCTATAACTAACTGCCTCAGTAATCACAGGTATAATACTCCGGAGGTTATATCTGCATATTTCTCGTTAGTTTTGAGTATTGTCTTTTCTTTATCTTTTTTTATTTTCGATAACGGTTACTGGACAACAGATTTTTACGAGTGTGCGCACATTCATTTCTTAATCCGTAACAATTATCTGGTCTGTTGTGCCTACATTTTGCATATTTACCAATATTCTTTGATGTTACGATGAAGTGTGCTTTCTAGATTGCTGTAACTTTTTTTGATCTCCCGAATTATCCTATCTCTGGAATCTAGTGTGAAATGATTTTGCTACTATGTCATGCCTCATACATAGAGTGTCATGATAACATTATCGTGGAGCTGCTTACGATGTGTGTCACATCTTCGGTGTTAATTCAACTGAGTCTGCTTCGGTTGTCACATCTAAGTGTCTTGCCTGCATAACTTCCTTTCATTGTACATCAGATATTTTGTGTATTTATACCATTACATGTATACATCTATTTATGGGTTTATTTATGCAATTATTTTTTTTATGTATGTTTGTATAAATGAGTGCATATACGTTTTCTTTGTATTTGGAAATATATGAACTTATACTTATATATTTGCATGTGGTGTGTGTATGTGTGTGTGTGAGTATATGCATGTATCTATGATTGACTGGCAATAACTGTGTATGTGTAAATGCTGTAGCAATGTATTACTGGTTTTGGGTCTGTATCTGTGTGATATTAGAACGTGAGAGTACGTTTCTTTATTTTATCTTGTATATATATATATAAAGTTAATCCAAACAAGAAAACACACAAAACACAACATGGCGAGGACGTCGAACAAATATAGTATTATTCTCTATGTACACTTTCATATATATATGTACATCTCTGGTCTACTTATTTATGTATGTATATATGTATGAATGCATACGTGTATGTAATGCGCGTTGATGAATAAAAGAAAAAAAGCATAACATCATCGAGTTCTATAAAATCTAAACGAAGCTGAAACTTACCTAGTACAAATCTAGGCGGAATTTAAATGAGTGCTGCATTTGTTTATTTCTGCATATTTACATATGTGGTGTTTTTGTAATAGTAAAATGCATGATATTTCTGTTTTCGTGTATTTCAGATATACTGGGTCGGTCCTTTTGGAGGTGGCATTACAGCGGGCTTGCTATACGAATACATTTTTGATCCTAGTAGGAGAAGGAAACCTCCTCAAGCGCCACCAAGTGTCGACATCGAGGAAGGTATGTTACATCATTTTTGTTCCTCAGACATCTGGTACCTGTTGTATGTGTGTGTATGAATATACATAAACATGCACATACTCGTATATGAATATATGTATGCATATATAAATATATATATATTTATAAATGTATATGTACATATGTTTATATACATATAAATGCATATAAATTTATTGTGTATGTACATATATTTCATATTACACCTAGCTGAATATATTAATAATGTGTATATTTTATACTTTAATTTATATATTTGTGTTGGTAATTTCTGCATATACATGTATATATATATATATATATATATATTATATATATATATATATACATATATAACTTATTAAAGTATTTTTGTGTAAATGTGTGCATGTTCATATGTAAAATTTGATTTATAAATATGCATAATTTTCTTAATATTTTTATGTATACACACATACATGCATACACACATACATACATATACATATATATATATATATATATATATATATATATATATATATATATAATTATGTATTACACCTTATGTTGTCAAATTGCCATTTTTAATCTCTGTTGTGTGTTACGTTCCGTACGACAAAACACGGCGTTTGCTTAGCTTGAATGTCATCTCACTTATTATTGCTTTGAGTCAAGTGTAATATTCTCCAGTCATACGCTTCATATTTGTTTGGCTTCATTTACCTGTGAACAGTATTTTATATCTATGTTGTTTATTTCTCAATCCTTCTCTATTAATTTATATATTAACATAGTTGAATGTTCAAGAAGATAACACTCTGTCTTAACTGTCTTGCGCTATGACGATTCAAAATTCTTTTAAATACTTAACAAAATATAATGTATATTTACCACCCATTGCATCCCTCCCCCAAAAAACAAAACGAAAAACAAGAATGTTTAAAAAAGAAATATATATATACAACCGTGTGTTTTAACACTTTTATTTATCGTTTTTATATTCTAAAGTATGACACTCCCGGTTTGTTTGTATTTTTGTTTTTTAACAGCATGTATTAAATCTGCAAAACTTGCTTTCGAGAATCATGTTTATTATTGAATATTTTTCTATGGGAAATTTGAGCTATATTTTCTGCTTATAGTAATTGTACGCAGAGGTGAAATATCGAAGCAGAAATGTTCTTAGGTTAAGTCTCATTGGTAACAGGTTTGAATATGCTCGTTTATTGCACTGTTCTTCTGGAAAAGCTATTGAATACTGAATTATTCATTTCACTTAACATATCAAAAACGTTGCAAATGCTCAGTAAAGGATGTTTGATGTTTCGAATTCAGGTGAGCTGATATATATATATATATATGCATATGCGCGCGCGCGTGTGTATTTATATATATATATATACACACACACTCGCATATATATATATATATATATATATATATATATATATATATTATATATATATATATAAGCTACACCGAATACTCCATTGTTAACCTCATATAGGTGCATAGTACATAATAACATACATAAAATTGTCTGTCAAGGGTGCCGAACATCAGTGTTTGAAAAGATACTGATATTCTATATATCGTAGCAGCGAGATTTGACTTGCTGGCAGTGATCTGACGCCTTCCACTGATGATTCCCATTTGAATGAAATCCCATCACATGGGAGTTCCAGCGCCCATCACATACGATTTTCGCTTGCTACGATCTGGATGTGTCCATTTATGCACTATGCGCCTATATAAGATCTATATAAGATGCAAACAAACCACTGTTTGAGATAGGCTTTATAATATTTTTCAAAGTTAAACGTTGATAAGAAATCTGGCACCTTCTATAGTTACTAAAATATATTTGTAACTTCTCTGTAGTATAAAGGGTTTCATTCTAATATAGTAACTCATTCAGTATATAATATATTACATTCTGCATCATATATAACTATTCAAAAATATCAGAATGCCATCAGTGAATCTGAATACATGACCTATGGTCAGTTAACCAGGTAGTGTATACGCTGAGCTAAATTTACTCTGAAAATGGAATAAGTGTCTAAGCCCCATCTTAAGTTTTGCCAGTTCCAGTGTATTATTGACACTGCATTGCATCCATTTACAAACTTTCCTATCAACGACTAAGTTCAACCAGCTCTAAAGGATGAACAGCATTCAGGCTTGGTTTCCTTTTATGTTTAGTATTAAGTAAATTTTGGTCTTCACAAAATATATATTGATCCCTTACAAAGATTCAACAATGTTCGTGGGCGGAGTAAATTTTGAATTGATTCTGTTGTATGTTGTGCATTTCATCCAGTCTAGACAGATGAAAGCAAATCCAAGGAGATACGACTCAATGAGATTAGTATTCAGAACGTAGTTGGAAGGAATTAATAACAAAAGGTTTTTAGATATGCAGTCTAGTATTTTACCTCTCCACCATATGGCACTGGTTAGGGCAATATTCCTAAGAGCAGATGAAAATAGTAGATCAAGAAGCATCGGACACACTGTTGACCTCATGATTTAATCTCTGGTGGAAGACATTTGACTTCACTTAAATAGTTAATACCATTTCTGAAATAGGCCTGGACATGCATATTCCCATCTCTTCCTTTCGCCTCCTAAAATATAATACAATTGTGTCTAGTCCAAAAGAAACGAAATCAATATTGCTAATGGTTGGCAAAGAAAATCCAATCCTGTCAATGTATATATCACGTTTCGAATTAGTTGGCAAAGTTTGTGGCTGTTTGTTTAATCATTACGCTGTTGTAATATAATTAGATGCTTTGAAGTATCTCAAGAATGATTATTAATCCCGTGGAATTTCAGCCATTTGCGATAAGATTCTCTCCCGAAAGAATATTAACACAAAATGAGCATCTAACTATCTAACCAATTACATCTTGGATCTTGGGATGTGCAGAAAACAATAGCCATATTATTGATTCACCATAAAGCTTCACATTTATAACATAAGGAAAGAATAGAATACTCAAACACTGCAACGTTCATGCATTTCTCAAGGAAAATTACTTTTTCTTTGACTCAGTTTTATAATTTCGGAGAATAGAAGTTTCTTAATTTTTTCCAAACTCTTGTTTGGTTATATAAAAATTGCCTGTCTCTTCGATCGCGTAGCTATCGATTGTGGTGTTGAAGATGTTCGCTTGCAATTCGTTTGGGTTTGGTAAAATAAGTATCAGCCAAATCCTGAAGCTGAATATATCGACTGTACTGCTCCTAAAATATGTAAACTTATGCATTTGTCTGAATTCAGTTACAGCACAGAGAAATCCATGTTGGGACATTTGCGCGTTTCTCAGTAATATTTCACTATATCATAATAAAAACAGCATCATTGTATTCTTCATAAGTTCTTTCAAAACACTGATTTTGTACATAGCTAAATCACTAAAAGATATGTAGCGGAGAGAGAAGACAGATGGTGGCGTGAAACCCATACGTGGTGGGACACTAGTATTGTCGATTATCTTACTATACTCGCACAAGTTAACAATTTCTATGGAGAAAAGCTAAATATTTTAGCAGAATTGATGGTGGGAATCTGGTAACTTTTTTACAATCCCAACTTTCATTAACAGCTTAAGTGAAGTACATTTTGTACTGCAAATTGAATTTGCACGAGGGTTTTATTTAGATGAGGGTCGTGGTTTATATTTTGTTGTAAAGCACACTTTCACTAGGTAATTCATGATGATGTGAATTATAATTTGAAATGTCTTTGTGAATAAAATACAGACAGCTTAATATTTCTAATAAGAGCTCCCCAACTATTAATGTCATTGTGTATTTCCAATAGAGAAGAGACAACCAAATACCTCTCTACACCTAAGATACATTTCTGTTGAATAAAATTTGTTTAAGGAATTAATCTAACATATAGTAAAACTAGAGGAAAGATAGTACAGACAACATGTAAAAGATTGCAGATACCGTTATATGAGAAGAACAATAACATTAGAGATAGAAAGAGATTGTGACAACAGCAATTTTAAAATCGGATATTTGTCGTCATCCTGCGGGTGTTATAATATATGTGTAGCCAATAAATTTAATCTTTCTCATTGTAGTCAAGATGCAATTGCAAAAAGTTTATAAGGTTATGATAACCTTTAAAATGTATATTTTTTTTATCTATTTACATATACACAATTTTTCAATCGGTTCGATTGACGTTAGACTCAGTGTTTTAGTCATATGTGTGAACAAAGTCCCAGGGAGAGATAAATGTTAAATACAAATATTTATCTTATTAATGACTAACCAGCTCGCTAGCAAAGCTCTCTTCATATTTACCTTGTTACCACTGTTCACAGTGGTAATTTGTTCGTAATCTGCAGTACCTCTTTACAAAATAGCTTACATGCATTAATGTGTCTGATATGATGCAATACCATCGAGAGCAGTTAAATATCTACTAGGCCTTATGAAGCTGATCATCCACATGTAAAGCTGTAAAGTCTACTGAATCAGGTCTGATATATAGAATTTCGAAGCAGCAGCAGCAGTAATGACAACAGCAAGTGGACAAAGATTTTGACGACTTGCTGCTGCTCGTTTCTCTCCATTAAAAACGTAAAAATCGATATTGACGGTATAGCAAATATTAAGCTATAAATCAAAAGTTGAAATCAAGAGAAGACACAATTAGAAGTAGTCCGAAGAATTTCTTCCAAATCATGTCAGCAAATGCGATTTCTGTTCTTCCATTGATATAATACTGCTGCTGAACCCGTGCTGCTACCGCCATTGTGTTGCTTAGACACCCTTTATCTAAGCAAACCTATGTTATGAAGATAGTCAGCTAAATGACGATGTATGATCCACAAACCATTTTCCTGCTACTGCATCGTTGTCGTTTTGTAGTCATTGTCATCTTCGTCATTGTTGCTGTAACTGTTGTTGTTTCTGTCGTTGTTGTTGTCATCATCGTCGTGATCATTGTTGTTGTTGTTGTTGTTGCGACTGTGGATCATTTCTGAAGTGTTTGCATGGTGTTTAAATATTGCAAATACCGATAAGAGAACAGCCAGATCTAAATAATTATTAAATTGCAATAATTCATCATACCACAGTTTGTAGAGATTAGTAGGAATAGAAGATAGCGCAGAATTTTTGTTTTATTTCTCCAGCTCATCCCTCATAAAACAGGGCTATTATAAAATGCTTTGAAGCTCTCGTTTTGTTTTCCTGTGTAATATACCCAGAATCACATCGTCCAATTTTTTTAAAAGAGGAAGCAATGTAATTTCAAGAAGGTTTGGTTACTATTTCTAACGGGTTTGGTTACCACATACAGAAACTCTCGTTAGCTCCGTAGAGTTGTCAGTACATATATGTATAGGTGTGTGACTGAGGGGAGGGAGAGAGAAAGTAAATGTGAGAGTAAAAGAAACAAAAATAATATGGATAACTTTTGTGCTTGATAGTGATAATGATAATAATATGTGTGTACATTGTTCGAGAGATTGCATTTGCTCTCATTGTCAGGTCCGTTGAAGCAAATATAGCGTGTGGCTGTAGACTGTGAAATACCGAATCCAACGAACCGTGACCATCACTTAATTTCAATTCATAGTTGAAGTCATTCCACTACACTTAAATTATGCTCTTGAGGAAGGAATGAAGATAGTGGTTCTAGTTGTAGAACAATCTTGATCAACAAGTAAATGAGAACTCTAGGCTTATCTATGTCTAGTACCGTAGACGGCGAGCCGGTTTCTAAACATGGTTATAGCCAATTAACTTCTTTCAGTTACATGTAAGTGAAAATCCATTTTTTTCTTATATCCATTTTGGATATGTCTGTCTGTACATCAGTTAAACATCAGCCTCTTTGTGGCGAGTGTCATAGATTGTGAGTTTATTGTCATACTTTGTGTAGTCATTACACTTCACCTACGCTGGTATTGCTCTTTAAAAAATATCTAAAAGTCTACAAGCTTATTCAGCAATTAGATGATTATATTCAGTCAGGGTATATAGTGCTTTTCTTTGAAACACACTAATTCTCATTCAATCTACCACTGTGGATTTATAGTTTTGAGCCGTATTATGATACTTTTTCTCCAAACTGAGTTCAATATCTGCATTCCTTTCCTGATCGCAAGAAAATTTAACTTCTTTTAAGATATTAATGACCCTCACAAAGCATGAGCCACTCAGTCGTTTTTACCCCCATCCTATGATAATGTGAGGCTAACTTAGGAATAAATTATTTGAATACCAGATGTTTTTTATTTGTCTGGAATCATATCGAACAAAATTTGAAACTGTTGAATATTAAAATCGAAATTTTGCAATATGTCACGAAGGAAATATTTGCTCTTGTCCTTTGAACAAATAATTAAATAATAGATGGAGTAGAGAAGGGGAGGGCAAATTAACTTTTTTTGAAATGAAATCTTGTCAGTTTATGACCAGTCAAATGAGGCGTTGATTATTTTCTCTCCCAAAAATCAATATAATCATGTTGTCTCAACTAAACTTTGTCTGGTAAAAAGACAAGTATTAAAAAAGAACAACAAGTGAACAAGAATAACAGCAGCAGCAAAACAAACTCAGTATTTCTGTCTTTGAATATATCATTTCATTCTGACGTGAATAAATTTGTATTAGGGTTATGTACATAACCACGTTTGTTCTTTCGATTATTTCTTCGTTATCCTACAATTCCATCCTGGTACTTGTGGCGCGTCGTTTAAATTTGTTTCTATCTATTGAAAGAGTTACAACTTATCGACAATTTGTATTCCGTCACTGATGCACTACACTGTACTCATGGACATATTTAACTCACACTCGTCAAGTCCACCTAGGAGTAAATATTTACTACCCGAAAGATCTACTAACCAGTGGTTTTACTGGTTAATTGCTGGTCGAAAAGTGGTGAGTTTCTAGAATCGTTAGAGTGTCCAGTCTTCCGTTTCCTTAGTTCTAATCCCACCGAGGTCAACTTTGCCACATATATATCTGAAGTCGATAAAGTACTACGTAAAGAATAGGGTCGGTGTAATCGACAAACCCCTTTTCTTGTGCCCCCAAAAATGCTTATTACTGTTGCTATTGGAAATATAAGGTTGTTTTCAAGCCTTATCTTGTATTTAACTAGAAAGAATCTTATCGACCGTATTTGACCAGTCACCCGCGAATGGATGCACCCGAAAAAAATCTCATATTCTTTCAGTGGACTGATACACTATTTGATCAAAATCGCGCGAATTAAACATAGAGTGATTGATTGCTTTATCCAGGGTAGAATTTTAAGTACACAATTTTGAGTACACAAACGAAGTGTATAATTAATATATTTCTTGCAATATTTATATGATTTTCAAATTAAATAAAATGCAGCGGACATTTATCCAGCAAACAAGACCGGAAACACACTTTATATTTAACATATAAAACGAAATACATAAGAGCTATTAATTTCTGTTCTTAGTCACATAAGAGTGTTCAGCATCATATAAAAATATTTGTATTTATATAGAACCAATGTTGAATGTGTGTCTGAGAAATACTTTATCATAATGATTTACAACACTTATAAATTTATAATTTTATGCAAGTAACTTTGCAGGAAACATATATACAAAGTCAAAAAAGATGCCTGTCAATGTTAATTCATTCATTATTTACGTCATTGAAGAGAGATGGTTGGAGATTTCAGTACCGAGTTAACAAAATGGCTTCTGATATTTACTTATGTTCATTCACGCTTTGATTGTAACTAGCACGAAATGTGACTATAATTTGAACCTTCTAAGGTCAGTAAAATAAGTACCAGTAAAGTACTATGGTCAATTAAATTAAATTAAATATATGTATGTCCTAGCAATTTGCTCTTTTCGGCCAAAGTTAGATAACATTATTAACATAAACGAAGAGGAAAGTGTCAAAACCTCTTCTTCGTTTGATCCACTGAAGAGAAAAAAATAAGTTTTATCTTTATTATTTTTCTCTCTATTCTGTACACTAAATGTATGATTATCATTTATACATAAATGTATACACGCATATATGCATATATACATACATATAATAAATAAGATATATGCTGGTGTATTTTCAATTATATTTAAATCGCTATGTTGGCATAATTTATGTATGTATGTATGTATGTATGTTTGTATGTATGTATGTATGTATGTATGCGTGTGTGTATGTATGCGTGCATGGGTGTGAGTGCGTTTGTGTATTTGTGAGTGTTTGTGTGTGTATGTGTGTGCGCGCGCATACATACAGACGATGCTGGTTTTATAGTACTTAGAGAAGATACGCAAGTTAGAATAGTGTGCAATTTCTGTGGTCGAACTGTAAGTTCAAACAAGACCAAAGTCTTGACAACCTTTGGCAAGCACAATGTAGAACCTAATGTATAGGTAAAAAAATATAATATTAGGCCTATTAACCAAAAGTAACGTTCTATCAGGTTTTCCTTAGCATCGAATAACATCCTGAAATAACTGCAAAAACTAAGTGAAATGAGAAGTACACTGATATTACCCCACATAGCGATGGAAGTGTGGATATGGATATTGGTGGGTTTTATATATTATCTGTATCAAGCGTAATCTTATAAGCAAACACCATGTGGTCGAGAATATTTTAGAAAAAATACGTTATGAATGACGCTAAGTTCATGAGTGAAAGGTATTTCTGTTACCTGTAAAAGAAAAACAAAATCATTTTACTGATCTTAACATAATGCCGCCATCGTTATTTGAAAGAACATCAGTACCTTCTCATTTCAACCTGGTTTTGGCAGTTGTTTCAGGGTTGTACTTATTTTATCGATCCCAAGGGATGAAAGACAAAGTCGACCTCAACGAACTTGAGCTCAGAATGTAAAGACAGATGAAATGCCGCTAAATATTTTGCTTGGTGTACTAACGATTCTGCCAGCTCACTGATTTAAACCTTTTTAATATTGGTTGCAAATTCTGGCACAAGGTTAGAAATTTCGGAAAAGGGGCTAAGTCGATTACATCGACCCTAGCACTCAATAGTCACTTATGTTATCGATCCTAAAATGATAAAAAGCAAAGTCGACCTCGGCGGATTTGAACTCAGAGCGTGCAGGCGGACGAAATATTAAGACAAGGTTAAAGCGGTGAATTGGCAGAATCGTTAGCACGCCAGGCAAAATGCTTAGGGCATTTCGTCCGTCTTTACATTCTGATTTCAAATTTCGCCGAAGTCGATTTTGCCTTCCATCCTTTGGAGTTGTTAAATTAAGTACCAGTTAAATTGTGGGGGTCAATCTAACTGACTTACTTACTCCCGCGAAATTGCAGACCTTGTGCCAAAATTTGGACTGAATATTAAGGCAAGTGTTTTTAGATGAGTCATTCTCAATACATTAGTCCTCTCTATTTCATGATATTTATTGAATTTCGGAGGGTCTAAACTCAAGCTGGCAGAAGTTTTGCAAATTTGAACACATAATCTCTCTGAGTTAATTTGGTTTTCCCTCTTTCTCTTTTTCCGTCTCTATTTCATCTATTAATTAATTTTTTTGTTCAAAGGACAAGAGCAAATATTTCCTTCGTGACATATTGCAAAATTTCTATTTTAATATTCAACAGTTTCGAGTTTGGTTCGATATGATTCCAGACAAATAAAAAACATCTGGTATTCAAATAATTTATTCCCAAGTTGGTTCAAAGCCTTGGGTTTGCACAGGATGAAGAAGGTTGTGTGACCTTCATGGCTTTTTCAGGAGCATTAAGATTGCACAAGATGTGAATTCTCTTCTAATCAAAAATGGAATCTGGGTAATAAACTCAGATGAAGCTCATATGATACAGCGGCTCGAAATTTAATTCCATAGTGGTCGATGGAATTAGACTGAAAGAGATTCATTATATTCAACAACGTACGATCTCATTTAGAAAAGCAATATTTCATGATATTTAATGATAGACGTGGGAGAAAATACCGTAAGAAATCTAATCAAGTATTATTGTATTTCTACCTCACACTTGATTACTCTTTTTTTAAATTGATATCTCAATTATCTTTAAATTACCGAAATCACGAATATTTACGTACATACATACTTATATATGCATATATACATCCATGCATTCAAACAAGTATGCATGCATCCATCCACCCATCCATCCATATGTACGTACATGATGATCGATTTTTTAAACAAATGATAGCCGCCTCTGTTAATCTACACCCTTCCGATAATCTGCATTATGTGTGTGTGCTCTCAGATGATTATTAGGACCTGCAGTTAAGTTTCAAAAACCACTGCAGAGGTTATGTAGCTCAATTGCGGTATGGTAATCTGTTATTAAACCAGGATTGCATTTTAAAGCCAGGATACATCACAGTTTTTCTACAAGCTAAAGGGGGAGACCACCATAAATAAAAGGGGTAAATCATTGCTAGATATATCTTGATTTCGCATGCTACTAAGGAATTTCAAGTAGCTTATGTTGTCAGCATCTCACAAGAGATGATGCACACAAAATCTACATTTTCAACTCCTTATCTTACTTAGTACATCCATTATACCTATCATTCTCAAAGTACTTTTTAACTGTTCAGGCTGCTTTTCGCCTGTTCACAGCTATCAATACCTTCCCTCTTATAAAGACAAGTATTTACATCTGTTCTATGCTTGAATTACGCACGCAACGGTTGTTAAAAGCATATTGACTTATTTCATGTTATATTGTAGCATCGAAAGCAAAAATATTTACCATTGAATTGTTTATGTGTTATAGTGGCGTCCTTAATACACAATACTCTGATCAAAACCAGTTCACTTAGCTCTCTTTTTGTCTACGAAGAGACAATTTATTACATTAGCATTATGCTTAATTTACACATGTAATCATATGTATTTGTGTACATATGCACATTTATGCGTATAGAGTTTTGTGCTTGTACACAAGAGTTTCGTTTTTAAATTTAATTGCACACAAAATATATTTTTTAAAATGAAAATCCTTTATAATGAATTTATATCGCCACTCTCTTGTACCCTTGTGTGTTTGTTTGTGTGTTTTGTGTGTGTGTGTGTGTGTGTGTGTGTGTGTGTGTGTACACTCCCACCATATAACAACCGACCCTTCCTTTTTATGTCTTCGTAATCTAGAGTTTCGGCAAAAGTGACTGACAGAATAAGTGGCAGGCTTATAAAATAAGTACTGGGGTCCATTTTTTAAATTAAACCTTTCTAGGCGGCGCATAGCACGGCCGCACTCTAAGGATAGAAAAAAGTAAGAGAAAGGATAGCACACACGTGTATGTATGTATGTATGTATGTATGTATGTATGTATGTATGTATGTATGTATATATACATACATGCATACATATGTATGTATGTATGTATGAATAAAGGTTAAGTTTCCAGTTTTCAATAATTTCACATTTCGTACACATATATCGCAGAAACTTAATGTTTCATAAAATAAATTCAGGCTGAAGTGGCATCTCTAAAGACATTTGTTATTCTCCTGTGAAAATGTTATACTACGTAGACCAAGTTATCTAAAAAGTTTCATTGAATCCATCGGCAAACTTCTCTTCCATCAGTGTCTAATACAATATTTGCCGCTTTATATTCAAGTGAATCGGATTAATAAACATTGACGTATTTCTTAAGTAGCGATGATGATGATGCTGTTATTAGCGATGTTGAGAATGATGATGGTGATGATTATGACGATGATAATTTTATAGATTAACACTACTACTACTGATTTTTTTTTACCTTATCATGTGTAACAGTATTATTTTACGCTATTGAAAGAGTTGGATATAAATTAAATATATCTAAATTATTTCTTTCTAATATTCTCGTTTCAATGAAATTGTTAAGAAATTCTTTAATTTATAGTCGATTTTTCTTATTCTTAAACATTATCTATTTATATTTTCATGGAAACATATATATATATGCGCATATGTGTGTGTCGTATGAGTGTGTGTATGTGTGTGTATTTGTGTGTCTGTGTGCGTTTATACATATTTGATTATAAAATAATTTCTTTTCTATAAATTCAATCATTCGTATGATCATTTACAATTATTTTGTCGCTCTACTGCTACACCGTCTATCCTTACACATACAACGGTCGAGATATTTTTGAAATCGCATTCAAATTAAACATAACTTTATAACATGTATACATTGGAATTATGTTACGGTAACGCAACCAACTGGTAATTAAATCACAAGAAGAAATGATTCAATTGAATGTAGAATCTCTCAAAGATACTGAAGCAGTCATTTATGTTACTCAACCGAAATAATATATCGTATATATCAATTTTATCCAGGTTTTCCGATTTTTCCAATGATTCTGACCCATCACCCAAGAATCTGAATATCATGTGTCTTTGATAAAGAAGACAGTTACATCTTAAATAGACCAGTATATATAACTTCAAATGGGTACTTAAGAGTAGAAACGGCTCAGCGTTGTAAGCATCAGTAGTAGCAACTCTAGTAACGGCAGTGGCAAAAATAGTTGCACCAGGAGCTAAAGCACAGCTAATCTTTTGTTAACTTGCCTTGTTCAAAAACAGATACTGAGAACTAAAAGTGAACTCACTGCGCTACTGTTGGCAAGAATGAAAAGAAAAAAACTCCTTTGCAGTTGTAACAAAAAATAAACATTTTTTAGAAGGGACAAACTGTCTTCATGCCTTTTTAAAGTAAGTTTGTGTCGTAAATTAGTAAAATAATTTTCAACCTGAAACAGAAACTTATTTACAGAATTTGGTTCACCAGCGCTTTTTATCTTGCTCTAAGGTCTTTGCCCATTAAAATTAGAATATTTGTTTCAGTTTGAATTTTCTAAGCACTTTTAAGGAGAATGAAAATAGAAATTGTGTTGGCTCGCGAAAGCTTACATTGACTGCCACACCTATCGCTTCCGAAAGGAAGCGATCAATGTGTGTGTGTGTGTGTGAGGGTTTCTATACATGTATAAAGAGTAAAGACCCCCTTCGGTCATGAATGACCTTGGGATCACACCGAGAAATTTCCCGTCCGAGGCAAAAATCTGGACAAGGTTGTTTATGGAAGACCAGCAGCCGCCCATGCATGCCAGATTCCCCTATGCAACGCCACCGATGTTATCCAAGGGAAAGACAAAGGCGGATACAGCCTCACACCTGTGACGTCGCAATTCATTTCTACAGATGAGTGAAATAAAGTCTCTTGCTCAAGAACATGACATGCAGACCGGTCCGGGAACTGAACTCACTATCTGATGATCGTGAGCCCGACGCTTTAACCACTGAGCCATACATCTTCACATGTTTTTAAGCATATACATGTGTATCTGTACATATACACATAACTACATATATTCATACATACATTCATACACACACACATAGATACACACAGGCACACACACACACATATCAGTTAAAATATAGAATTTAGCACAATATCAGTATTCGTTACTATTGTCTCTGTAGTATCCCTCTTTTTCTTTCATCCTCTTTCTGTCTCTCTCTTCGCCCTATCCACTTTTTCTCTCTCCTTTTGCTTTCTCCTCTATTTCCCTTCAATTAATCATTTGATAACTTCACGTTATCGACACTTATCTCTCCCTCTTTTTCTCCTTCCCTATTTTTCTCTCTCCCTCTTATTATCTAATCACGTTAAAGTGTTACCAACGGGCTAAGTAACCCAATGACAAGCAAAGTCATTATAAGATGATGATGATAATGTACCATTTTTATTTAGCCAACGAGGGAAATGTACGATTTCATTTATAGTAACCTAGAGGAACGCTAAAAGCATGATCAAACATAGTACTAATACTAATGAGGTGATAAAGAAACAAACAATAGTAATGATATCAACTTCAGTAATGATAATGATGTTATGGTGATGGTAGTAGCAGCGTTAATAATGTGGATGGGAAAAAAAATAAGTACATGTAAGGGTAAAACAATATGCTGGAGTGTAGGGGTGGGGTAGTTGAAGGAAGAAGTTACTGGCAATAAAATTTTAAGGCAAGCCATAAAGGGTTTTAACGGTGATAACTATACAGATAATAAATGTGAACGATTGCTTGATATTCATTCCACTAGAGTCTGTTAAGGTGGATTGATGGACGATAGGAGACAAATGCATCAGGATCCCTCGACTCCGTATGCTGAGGAGTGGGAGAAGGAGATAAATGAAAATACAATAAATGTAAAATAAAGAAATAAAAGAATGAAATATAAAGGGAAACATAATTCTCGCAGTTCGTTGGGACTAGTTAACTAATAAATAAAATAATATTACCTTTTAGCATGATGATGTATTAAGTAAACAAAAGCTTAGAAATAAGTTATTCGTTAGCTAATCAGTAATCTCGTTAATTAAGAATACTGTATCGAAAGATGGAGAATAATTATGTATTCGGTAGAAATGAAGAAAATGAAAAATTTACAGGAGGCAATTACAATAGGTTTTAGGCCTACAAAATAATAAGTTTGGATATAAGTTTAAAGTGTGAATCGAACAATCAAGTGATGTGAAGTATTACCACCTCTGCTGTAGCAAAACTGTTCCAAGGTATAAAGAAAGTACCATATAACGAAACGACTGGGCTGTGGATGATGACGGAATGTTAGGTTGAGTTAAGGAAGGAGTAAAATGAAACGAAAAGGGAAAGCAGCAAGGCAAATTAGAAGTGTAACTTAAGGGTAGAGGGAGGAACAATAACGATAACTAATTTGAGGGACGGAGGTGAGTAACAATCGGGCGTTCAATTATGTATCTTAGAAAAGCATAAAATCTGGGACCGATACATCAGTTAGTCGGAAATGAATGACGCCGCGTGAACGATTAGTGGTTAAAAGATTAAAGACCTGCGAAATGAAATTTAGAAATAAACCTCACAAATAAAGTGTCAAAGATTGAGGGTGGAGATACCTAAAATCTAAGGTGGAAGAACTAAAAGAAAGAGGAAATGAAGGGGAAAGAGAAAATAAAGGAGGGGAATCCCCGCACAATTATGTAACACATCCTCAAGTATGGAGAATGGCACCTCAAACTAAAGTTTAATTGAAAGGATTAAAATTAAGAACTGCTGGTTTGGAAACCGTGCTTAGAAAATGTTTGGGGAAATCTTGAAGGATTGTGAAGAGCATCGTTACCAAACTTTCATGTAAACTGTGGAATTTATACCAGTAAGGGTGTGGTTAGCATGTGCAGCGACACAGCTAGGATTACAAATATGGAAATTCAAAGAAACTAACGTTCAAGGAATTTAAAAGTGTGGTGGAGGATTATAATTTAACAGGAGCGGTGTTATGGCTTTGAAGAAGTCGTCAAGAATGCAAAAGTTATTATTGTCTCTTAAATTTTGGGTAAAGATATCAATTTCCTTCTACTTCTATTTTCCCCTCACGACTCATAGACATAATTCAAGAAGAACTATCAAGAGGGAAGCAAATTTCAAGTCAATTTTCGCTGGTGTGGACCGCATTACCTCAGTAATGAGGCTTTCTTAATCCGCCCGAACAAAAGCTTCATTCAGCATTTTGGTCATTTTTCAAACGTCAAATTAGAAAACAATGCACACGCGCATCACGTCACATACACAAGCTGTATCAGTGTTTCCGACGAGCAAATTCTACGCATAAATTATTGATCACCTCAAAGCAAAACGACAGAAGACATTGCCCAAAGTGCTGTATAGTGGAATCGAACTCTGTTTCGAGACTTCTTAAACACACTGCCATACTAGAGTCACTTCTTTTAAACACACAAATGCATCAAAGGAGAAAAAAAAAATGCCTTCACTTCGTAGAAAAGTAACTCAGTTTAAATGTTTTAGCTAAATGAATCCATTCTGTAAGCTTATATCAAGATTACATCCAGAAGATTAAATAACATGCAGTTTTACATTTATGTATCATCTATTTCTGTCTTTGGTAAAAGAGTCACAGATGTTTCAGTTTTTGATATTGTGTTTTGTTTGCACGTGCTTCAGTTTTAAATATATGCGTTTTCATCGTATTTAGCTAACATTTTAAAATATCACTGCAGATTAGTCAATATTGAAATAGAATAAATGGGGCTGAGAGAAAAGGATAGAAGCAGAGAGAGAGAGAAAGAGAGGGGAGAGGGAGAGAGAGAAAGGAAGGAGGAAAGAAAGTAATATTGAAAGAAAAATAGATTGATAACTAGATATATAGATTAATTGAATGAGTCATCAGTAAGTATAGGAAGAGGGGTGAGAGAGAAATTGAAATAGAGAGTGTAAAGATTTACTGGAGAGAGAACGAGAGAGATAGAGAGAAATGGAGATACAGAGAAAGAAAGCGAGAGATAGGGAGAGAGAGAGAGAGAGAGAGAGAAATATATAAGCTAAAATATCGATTTCGAATTGAAGCACAAGGCCAGCAATTTCGGGGAAGAGGGTAAGTCGATTACATTGACCCTAGTGCCCAACTGATATTTATTTTATCAATCCAGAAAGGGTAAAAGACAAATTCGACTCTGACAGTATTTGAATTGAGAACGTAAAGTCGCACTAAATGCCGCTAAGCATTTTATCCGGCGTTGATATGATTCTGCCAACTCGCAACCTTATATAAGCAATGCAGCGCTGTAAAATTCACGTCTACTTCCGATGAAGTGATATGATTAAAATATTTTCCACCTTGGCTGGAGCAGCATGATTTAGTTGCATTTCTTATGGAGTAGTGACGATCTTCTTTACTAGAGTTTGTTATTCTCTCTCCCATAATTTTATTCCATCTATTTCACTTTTTAATTAGTGTATGTATGGCTTCAGACTCTCGTTTTGCAGCCGCAGAGTAGTTGTCTTCTATTCTAGCCTCGGCCGACCAGTACCTTGTGAGTGAACTGGATGGACGGAAAATGTGCGGAATGATGATGTGTCCAATGATTGAAACAAGTAAAAGGAAAGAGAAGATATCTGTTGTCTGATCTCTTTTCCTCATATTCAAGACTGCATCTTTAATCTTATCACGTGCAACTTAGTCAATCTCACAGAAAGAGGCATCAAGGTCACAACGTTAATATATAGCAAGTTTTTCTCTCTCACCAATGAGTTGTTCACAACTGGAAGAAAATGGAATGATTATAGAGATAGAGACGATTCCATGACTCAGCATACAGTGGAAGCGTAGCTCTACTAACGTTATTGTGATTACCTTGGGTTATGGATTCCATGCCGCAGATGATTTTGCTGCTTTAGCAACGAAACAAGCCAAAAATATAGATCAAAATGAAATAAAGCAATTACAACGGTTCGTCGAGAATTTCTAATCAGTTATGTTATTGAGTCATTCGCTACGCTGACAGATTTATAATGACACTTGCCACTGGAGTGCAATCATATTATATTGTGTTCGATATAGAGTAAAGAGGACAACAAGCTGTGATAGAGATAATGTGTGTGTGTTTGCGTGTGTGTATGAGTATGTATGTGATATACAGATAAATATATATATATATATACATACATATATATATATACGTATATATTGTGGTGTATAATTATATAGATACATAGGTACATATATCATATATATATATATATATATATATATATATATATATATATTATATATATATATATATGTATATATATATACTGAGACACATTGTTAGCTAACTACATAGATTACTACACTATCATCATCGTCATCATCATCGTCATCATCATCGTCATCATCATCATCGTCAACATCAACAAAATAATATCAACAACAGATATCTAGTTTTGTTAATAGATAACTAGAGAGAGAGAGAGAGAGAAAATGAGAGAGAGAGGGAGAGAGCCAGATAGATAGAGATAGAATTATATACGTATCAAAAAAGGTATATGTATTCATATATATATACACGCGCATACACACACATATACACACATACACAGACATATATATATATATATACACATATACACATATACACACACGTGCCTAAGTAGAATTGCAAATATAGAGAAAGTGGATGAGTGTGAATGTAAGTGGCAGTGTATGCGTTTGTAGATATACCAAAATATTCATGCATGTTTGGATGGATGTACTATATATGTATGTACGTATGTATGTACTATGTATGTATGTATGTATGTATGTATGCATGTATGTAGGTGGGTATTATGTTTGTGTTTGTGTGTGTGTGTGTGAGGCTAGATAATAATTTTGTTACCAAATTCTTGCTGCGAGAATAATAGTAACAATTATGTTGAATAATTTCATATCTAACTAAATATCAGCGAATTTCGAATACAGGTATAGAAAATATGCGCTAAAAGGTGATAAGGCTGGTATGGATCTGGTTATATTCATGTTTTAGTGTGAAACTGTTGGAATATATGAATTTATTAATGAATATGAGCGAGATATGATATAGAAACGGAGAGAGAGAGAGAGAGAGAGAGAGAGAGAGAGAGAGAGAGAGAGAGAGAGAGAGAGAGAGAGAGAGAGAGAGAGAGATGCCTGTATGTCTATCTGTAAGCATGTAGTTATGAATATATGAATGACCATAAATGTATGTATTTATGTATTTCTCTACATATGTCTGTACATATAGACACACGTACATGGATCTTGGACAATAAAATGTCAAGTTGATTCTTGAACTCATTCCTCCACCAATATATCGGTCCTACAATCGCAAACTATTGCAGTACCTGGTCCTTACTCTAGATAATGTCAGCGTACCTTTGGAAAAGTGCAGTGGTATCCTGTTCCGGGGGCTGGTAGAACTCTCGATACCAATTTTTGGTGACTACCCTTGAAGGATCTTCCACACACACACACACACACACATCACTGCATATCTCTGTGGTCTTCTCTGCAGGGAGTACGGTGGTAATTGTTTTCTTTCAGTCTCTCCAAGTAGCTGAATTGCTCCATATATGCAATCTTCCTGGCGTAGCACAGCTAAACTACCTCGAATTCCGCAATTAATGTGAGACTACTGGGTGACCAAGCTTACCGCAGTAGTCCAGACAGATAAAGAAAGATGTCCTCCATAGGACCAGCATAATTTCTCGTGAAGTTCTCAGAAGCCATCGAGCCATTCGCCATTTGTAACTGTCAGCATGTTAGTTAAAAACCGGTCCCAGTCCAGTTCTATGGGTCACTCTAGTTGCTATTAATGTCTCCTTAGAGGGGGTACATTTGGCCACCGCAGCATGGCTTCTGCGTTTTAAGAAGTAATGTGAACATTCACCTAGTTTCCAAACTAATTCCTCTCCTTGTAGCTTGTGACATTTCGCCTCGTGATCGACTTTATCAAACGACTTTGCAAAATCAAGATATATCACATATGAGAGAATTATAAATTGTTCCAAGACCCGGTGATAGTGCCTCAGAAGCTGCACAAGACACCTAGCATGGTTCCTGAGCGGAGTCATGCTAGGTGTCTCATGCTAGGTGTCATATGTCAGGGAGCAAATCGCTGTCTTCTAGGAACATGGTCAGATTCCTCCTGACAATTCCTTCTATGACTGTTGGTATATGAGGTTAGAGAGCGGGGTATCTATAATGTTTAGAATCTGCTCTGCTTCTTCCTTTATGGATATAGCATAATATACTTTCCTTTAACTTTCTGGGGTGTCTAACTACTTGCAGGGAATCTTTGGAGGATTTGGAAGAAGATCTATTGAGCTTTTGCTAAGACTCCTTTACCTCTTTTGTGGCGTGGTGCCTGGAATCCAACAGTGTCAGTGGCTGAGTTTAAGCTCCTTTCAACAAATGGCTGATATTACATCAGTTCCTTCTATTTCGTTGTAATCGATAGTTGCCACCCCTTGGTTTGGTGTCGAAGGACTCGTCAGGCGTAGTTGCAAGTGTCCCAGTGGAGTTGTGAAAGCACTTTTGTATTGCATTGAGGATTTCACTTATCCTTTGTTGGGGGGTCCGCAGTCACTGAAACATTTTCTTCATTATGAACATACAGACACACTCGCACACACACACACTTATATATGCACACGCGTTTATTCATTTATGTATTATTACATATATGTGTGTGTGTGTGAACAATGTGTGTCTTTGTGTATGATTTCCTATACATGTATATTATATTTATGCAATGTGAATATATGTATACACATGCACACTTATATAGATATATACACACATTTATACGTACATACTTACATACAAATATATATATATATATATATATATATATATATATATATATATATATATATATATGTGTGTGTGTGTGTGTATGTGTGTGTGTATGTGTGTGTGTGTATGAATATGTATATGAATATATAAATATATTCGTGTAATTTTGATGATATAAAACAAAAAATATAAAATGAATGATTTTGACTCGCTTTCGAAACACTTATATAATAAATATATAATCCAGTTTGTTAATGGCTTTTCCTCTTCACACCACATTATGTCTTTTGAAAAGACGGAAATAACAAACGATATGCGATGAAAAAAATACCAGCAATAAAATAATGTGTTATCTAACCATTTATATTAGACTTCTCTTTGAAAATTTTACTCTTGTATTTTTACTATTTTTGAAATACGTTTTTTATGTATTCGCTTTCTCTTTTGTATTCATCTTGTATGATTTTTTAAAGCTAGATTTATTATTTAAGTTTCATAATTGGATCATCGTCAATAGAAATCAAAATTATCTTCATCGAACCTGCTTTCTAGTAGCATTTTGCTAACATATGCTATATAGTAATTGCTGTTTTTGTAAGTTTTTCCTTAGTTCAGTCCTGATAAAACAGATTTTTGATCAAAAGCATTTTAACCATCAACATCCCAACGTTCATTAAAAAAAATATATATGTATTTAAGATTACGTTATCCGACATGTTCTTTCATACCTTTTAAGGTCTCCGATTTAAAGGAGGTATAGCGCTTTTCGCAGTGCAATGACCAGGAAGTGTTTCCTTTCCGGATCGTCTGTTGCCGTTATTCCGCGACGTAATTTCAGTTCATATCACATATATCATTAGAATGCATGAACGAAAAACTTCGGGGCGTGGTGGAGGATTACAATTGTGTACTAGCATGAATGATGCACATTACAGACTATTCAGACAATTAAATTCACTTCAAATTTTCCGTGATTTTCGCTAAACGAATATATTGCTTCTTATTACTATCAGTAATTAATTCCATTAGTTTAGTGCTAATTCCAGGCTTTTGTTACGTTTAATTGATGAAATATATACCACTTCTACGAGGGAATATTTATTGTTTTATAATTTGTGTATTTGTGTTATTTTATGTAACTTCACCAGGAATATGAAGTTTCTATGTCCATCTAATATTTAATGAATCAAAGTAATATAGAATTAAGTATGCTACTCAGATGTACAACAAAACAATTACTGCTAATTTGAGCTTACAACCTCTGAGCCGTCAATCTGATACGAGGCGACATCTACTTCCAAATATCATATTTACTCACTCAGTGTGATTTATAAGACAGGAAATTAAAATCTAAGAAGAGAGTCAAGTGTGTTAATAAATCTTCAATTCTTTCTTCGTTAAGTCTAAGCAAATTAGAAAACGAAAGTCATGGGTGTAAATTAACAGCGAAAATCATCTCGACTCAGTCAGAAGTATCTAGAGAGAAGTGAAATGAAGAGTCTACCTGAATTTAATATTAAACCAAATGTCGATATTTAGCTCTCAGCTTTAAATTCTTTTGTTCTTTTTTGATTAGGCTGTAGAAGAGTTGTAATGAGGTTGTAGGTCCCAAGTTATCCTTGGTTGGTAAAGTCTGAGACATTCGATTCCAGTCATTGATTAGATTTTGCTTCTTTTTCGTAATTCTGCCTACTTGCAATTTTAGCCAATGGACGATAGTTAGTTCGGTAACATATGCAACACTAGCAACATGTCCTACAAGTATGTATGTGTGTGTATATGTATGTGTGCATGTATGTATATATATATATGTATGTGTGTATATTTGTGTATGTATATATATGTATGTACGCATAAACATACACACATACACACACATGTACATAATATTTCTAGTTTTGATTCAGTGGGAATGATGTTTTATGATTTATACATGTATCTCAGATTACAAAATTGAACTGGGAGTTCATAATTATAAAGAATATCTTTTTAAATATTTAGTTAAGTTATAATTAAGAATTTAGATCGAAACTTTATTAGAGATAAGCTTAATTAATGTAGTATATACATACACACACACACACACATACATATATATATATGTGTGTGTGTATGTGTGTGTGAGTATAATAAGAACAGGTTTCAAAGAAAAAAGACTACACGTGGTATAAATTAGGATAAAAATAAAAAGAAAGAAAGAAAATGCATATTAGGTATAAAGGTAATGTCTTGATTTTTATGAGAATAAAGATATATACATACAAATATATGAGTTGAGGTGGAATTAAGAAGTATAAAAATCATTATTATGAGTTATTATAGAAAGTCATACCAGTTTTGTCATAGCTGCTCACTGACTTTGAAAAAACATCAACCAGCGCAAAAGACTATATCCCTTAACAACGGAACCAAAACTGGAAAAATGCGGAAGACCTAACTGTGGCACATGTCCCCACCTTTTACTTCAAACAAGGTGAAATGTTTATGATAAGTTAAATTTTACTTGTGACTCTGAAAACTTAATCTATGTTATTACCTACTATATAGGCCAAACACGAATTCCCTCAGGCGAAGAAAAAATCCGCTTCCCACAATATAGACAGATACAGGTCAGTGCGCACATAGGCAGATGTGCTACGAACCTTAAACCAAACTTCTAAATTTTCTCCTTTTATCAGTATCACCAGAACATCACAGTGCAGCAAAGATTAAATGAAGCAGCAAATTTCATTGATAAATATCCACCACAACTAACACGAACAAAGAACTTAATGCAGGGCACTACTACCCTTGCTAATACCAATAATCTCACTTATGCTCATACATGCCATATACCATTCATTTTCTAGTAATCATATCTACCTTAATTGCATAATTTTCAGAACCACTTACCTCCCTTGCATGCACTCTTTTCACTCAGGTACTATTAGACACAAAACCGTTTGCAAATCGGTGTCGATTCAAAGTCAGTGAACAGCTATAACTCATAATAATGATTTTTATACTTCTTAATTCCACCTCTAATCATTTATTTGCATGTATATATCTTTGTTTTTATAAAACAAATACAAGCCATTATCTTTATGCCTAATGTGCATTTCTTTCTTTTTACCCCTCTCTCTCTGTATATATATATATATATATATATACTAGAGGTGTATGAGTCGTTAGGGTGTTGGACTCATAATCGTAAAGTTATGATTTCTTGAAGAAACACTTCCTTGTACATTGCTCCAGTTCACTCAGTTAGTGAAAATGAGTAATCCTGTGAAGGAGCGACATGCGACATCCCGTCCAGGCTTTAATATGTACGCCAGAGAAACTGGGAAACCAGTCCTATATGGTGTAATAACCAGTTGTGTAGAGATGTAGTTGAGAATAAACTCCGTATTGTAGGTTACTCGGTGTTAATTTATTTTTGACGCATTTTATTCCGCAGAAACTCAATTAAATGCCAACAGAAAAGTAATGGCATTTCAAAACAGAATCAGTGGATTTATGCTTGGAAGTATTTCTTTGATAATGTTTCTGGAATACTGAGAGAAGAAGTTAAGATGTACTGAGAAAACGTTTTCAGTGGTATTAAATGCGATGCTGAAATACGCTGATAAAGGAACACGGCCATAGCAGACTTTGTTAAAATGCTTTTAGATTCTTATTTCTTACAAGCTAATCCATGAAGCATATTTTTATTTCATATTTTTATTTTGAAATTTCGTTAAGATTTTAGAGTTTGCGGTCGTTTTGAAATAATTAACCTGTATTGCAAAGAATACAAATAATGAGTACAAATACATAAATATAAACAAAAAGGAAAACCAAAAATATATTTAAAACTGCTTAATTTGTGAGTGCTACGATGTGAGTATAATCTTGTGAAGTAATAGAGATTTTGATATTACGAAATTCGCCTTGTCATGGATTTTCTTTAAATACTAAGCTAGATAGACAGCTAACATGTTCTATCTCCGACAGCTGAAATAGTTCGATGAATATGCACACAATCCAACAAATATATATAAACAATCGTTTGACGCTGCGAATGGTTTTTATACTACAGGCATTTGAGAATACAAATCCTAGATTGTAACATAAGTTAGATAAATTGCAAAAGTGAAGCAAAACTGTAGTTCATTTATAAGGTATTTTTTTCTAGATAACGGCATGATCTAATTTACAAAATACAAAATGACGAGGCGGAATACAGTTAATATCTAAACAGAAAAAACTAAAATACTAAATAATATTATCGACGTTCTTAGACATTCAAGAAGATGCTGCGAAAGTGGACGAGATTGATAGATTTATAAATGTTATTAACCCGAGAGAAACATTGGTCGAAAAATAACCGAGAAGAATTAGATAAAAACGGTATATGAGAAAAGTATAGATGATTTCCCATAAAATAGATTGTGTTTTAGATGGATAAATAAGGGTTGTGAATCTTATTGCACATCGGGTCGTAGGTTTCGCATTTGGGAGATTTCTCATTCAGGAAGATTTCCACAGAAATTCAGCTGATAAACACAATTTGTCTTCTAAGTAAGTTCGAAAGTGGATTTGAATATGCTATAGGAGCTAAATATATTGACAAATATACAGTGCTCCTTTAACTTAAATCTTCAAATTCGCCCACCTAATACTTTTGGTAGGTTGGGAAGTATCTCAAGTTTTGGTCATTTTCACCTTCAATCATTTACTTCGATATTGGTATTTTTTAAACAGTCTGCTTGACTAATTTTACATAAATACAAGGTGCATTGCAAACATTATCAGACTCCCCTGAAAAAGTCTGAACACTTCTGGAATTCAATTCCTTGAATGCCAGGTTCAATCACAACCACAGTTGTGCAGCTTGAGTCAGAACGTTAAATTATATAAATACGGAATTTTGAGTTCATCCCAGTAACCCAAAGGAGAAATCTAACTTGCTTTTTCCTACTTTTGCAATAATTTTACTTACGCTTACTTTATTCTACTGAGCGATTAAAATACATCAAATTCGAAACAGATAAGATTTAAGCAATACAAATCTCATCATCGTATGTACTAACACTTTTAAAACTATGGAAATGCATTAACATCTGATATTTCAATTAACAGTTATAAATTTAGAAACACGAGTATAAAGCTGTCAGCAAAGAAGAAAAAAGAGAAGTTCCTTGAAAGCCTTTTCTTGAATGCATTTCACATTATTCATTGTTGTATCATTTCTTAATGGTTTTAGGTAAAGGTTTAACGACATATGATAACATTTCTTACTTCTTTCTGAATAAACCTGGAGCCTTGTCCATGATTAAGAAATTAAATTCATATATAAAAGAGATATACGCTGTGCGGTGAATCAGAGATTAGAAAGTGCTAATATCGAGTATTTAATTGAGCAATTCAATTCTTGCCACCACCATCTCCATAATTAGCAAATCTACAATAAACCCTAAATAGATTCCAGAGATAATATATATAACGGGCTAAGTAATGAGACCATCCTGA
>NC_042999.1:76141484-76163984 GCF_006345805.1 Octopus sinensis | reverse complement strand
ATATGAAGCCCAGTATACCCACCATGGTTACTCGTCTGATAAGAGTACACTACACAAATGCATGACAACTATATGTCCGTGACATGGTGATCTCATATCAAGACAAACAGTGCATGACCTTGCAAGTGGAGCCCAAATAGAATTTTCTTCAGGTCGAGTAGCCCATTCGCTCAATAGGTCACTGAATTCACATTGTTTAAGGACGGTGAACAAAACACTTACGTTTCCGGAGGTGAATTTTTCAAACCCCAAAGAATTCATCTCAACATATGGCTATGGTGCTCGCCCACTACTTCTACTCATGATCAGAGATGCACGTAATTTATGGTGGGGAGGCTTTGGTTTTGTGTTGCAATTAAAAATCCCTCTGTTTCTGCTTTGAGTCCTGAGCTTCTCAACCATTGTTGGGATTTTTCTTTGTCTATTTCTTTTGCGTTTAGTTTAGTCCAGTATTTACCATGAAGGGGCTTTTCTTGCCATCGTTTTATCATGGTTCGTTGCTGTTCTATTTTCAGTTTGGATTTCATTTGTTTTATAGCTTTTGTTGTTTCTTCATCTTCTTCTTCTTCTTCATATTTATTAGGTGGTATGATTTCTTGTTTGTATTTGTCAGCTTCCTTAAATACTGAGAACAGTTTTTTGTTTTGCTCGTGTTTTGCCGCTATCTGGATCAGTTTTCCTTCCTTCTGAAGTAGATATTTTTGCAGTCCTATGGTGGTTATTTTATAGTAGTTTTCCAGCTGTATAAGGCCTCTACCACCTTCTATACGTTGTATATATAGTCTTTCTATGTCAGATTTTGGGTGATGCATCCTAGATCCTGTCATTATTTTTCTTGTTTTCCTATCTATTTTGGTCAGTTCATTTCGTGTCCAGTTAAGGATATTGTAGCTGTAACTTATAACTGGGACAGCTAAAGTGTTGATACCTATTATCTTGTTTTTAGCATTGAGCTCTGTGTTTAGTATTGATATAACTCGTCTATAATATTCTTTTTTTATTTTCTCTTTCATTTGTGTGTGTTGTGTCTTATCTAGTTCATGGATTCCTAAGTATTTGTAAGTTTGGCTTTGGTCTAATTCTTTTATTTCATTGGTTTTATCTAGTGTGATGTTGTTACTCTTAGCTAGTTTTCCTCTTGTCATGGTTACTTTGGCGCATTTTTCTAATCCAAATTTCATATCTATTTCTTTGGTAAATCCATGAACTGTCTTTAATAGTGTTTCCAGCTGTTTGTCATTTGCAGCGTATAGTTTTAGGTCATCCATATATAAAAGGTGGCTGATCGTTTTGCCGTAACATTTATATCCGCATCCAGTTCTATTTAGCATATCAGATAGCGGTGACAGTGCCAAGCAGAAAAGGAGTGGAGAGAGCGTGTCTCCCTGGAATATTCCTCTTCTAATGGGGATGTCTTTGGTTTTCATGAGTCCCTCTTTTGTTTGGAGGTGTAGGACTGTTTGCCATTTATTCATAGAGTGCTCTATGAATTTTATGATTGTTGGTGCTACTTTGTTAATGGCTAGTGTTTCGAGGATCCATGTGTGGGGGATGCTATCAAACGCCTTTTTGTAGTCAATCCAGGCCATACTGAGGCCTTTCTTCTTTCTGTGGCTGTCTTCAGTTATGGCTTTATTAATCATTAGTTGATCTTTACAGCCATATGAGCCTTTGCGGCATCCTTTCTGCTCTTCTGGGAACAGTTTGTTTTCGTCCAGGTGCTTGTTCAGCCTTTGTGATATCACTGCAGTAAATGCCTTGAACATAGTAGGGAGGCAGGTTATTGGTCTGTAGTTTTCTGGTTTTTCTGTTTCATTTGATTTGGGAATTAAGATGGTTTTCCCCTTCATGAGCCATTCAGGCATTGTCTCTGGCTCTGCTAGTACGTTGTTAAAGTGTTCAGCCAGCTTTTTGTTCATTCCTGTTAGATATTTCAACCAGAAGTTGGGGATCTTGTCATGCCCAAGTGCCTTCCAGTTGCTTAGTCTTTGCAGTGCCTGGGTGACCTCTTCAGTTTTTATGGGGGTCTATTATTATTATTATTATTATTATTATTATTATTATTATTATTATTATTATTATTATTATTATTATTCATTTGCCAGAGGTTTTCTATACACATTCTATGACCTCTTCAATGACTATCTGTTCTTCTTGTCCATGCCCTTCTCTCTGATCTTGTCCTGTCTATTCCTTATTGTCGTTCTGTAGTACATATGGATATCTGCGTATGCGTTTCCGCCTGTTTCTGTGTGTGTGTCTATGCGTTTGGCATGTGACTGTGTATCTGTGTGTGTATGTGTTTGTGTGTCTTTCTGTGTGTGGTGGGGTTGTAATATTGTAATGCTTGTATCTGTGTCTCGTTTGTTTTTGGTTTGGCCCTTTTCTGTCTTCAGTTGTCAGGCTGTGGAGTGAGGTGTTCATTCGCATTTACCGTCGAGGCTCAATCTACTTTCTATTATGTGTGAGGCCTCCGTAACTTGTCTGAGTGTTGTGTCAGTTTTGTGTATGCATAGGCACTTAAATTCTCTTATCTTTCGAGTTCCCATATTTTAGGTTAACATGTTGGTATAACATTGACGAAAACTGCCCCACCTTGAATTCCCAACAGTTACCATTTAATCTGTTACTTGTGCCACGGGCTGTTTCTCTAATGTATGTCCTGCTTCTGCACCGTTCCTTTGTACACGTTATACTAAAGACGGTGTTCCTAACTTCGTAGTTTATCTGTGGCCTTACACTCTGCACAGTTCCTATGAATACAGAGGTTCTTTCAAATGGCATGTGTTACTTATCTTGGATTTTGTGGTATTTCCTGTCCTTTCCACCGCTTCAATCCGGAGATTCAGTTTACTTAAGGCAAAATGATAAGTTAGTTCTCCTCCTGGGTTAGCGTCAACGAACATGACGCTGTGGTACTTTTGGCTGTCATTATATGGGTTGGCCTTCTCTATCTAAGTACTTTCTATACTAGTCCTTTTTTTATCCTGTATATCAGACTACTAAACTTAGTATTTACGGAACATGTGTTCCGGTGGATCAGGTATTTGGAGGCTAAATATATAAATATATTTAATCATTATATGTTTTCTTATATTTCGAAAGTAGCAATTTGTTAAATCTGTTTGCATTTATATTTTATAGGATGAAAAACTATTTTTGAAATATTCATGCTATGACAAATACATAACGGGCATCAGAATATGTTGTTTTCTCCCTGCTTTTGGGGGTTCACTTCTAACCCCTCTAACTTGTTGTAGAACATATTATGTCCCTCTGATTACTTGCTTTGAAATAATAACCTTACAGGAGTGAGAAAATCAGATTATTCATTACTTTTTGCTTTCATATCCTAATATCATTGTCCACTAAATGAGGCAAATGCTTTCAGGTAGAAATAAAAACTGGGTGGCTGAATCAGATTATTGGCGAGCAATCTCTATCACTGGACATTCATCTTATTAATTAAACATCGATTTTTCTTTGCTAGACACAAAGACACCAAATATCAACAAATTGTTAGAACAGAGAAACATCTGAGGAAACAGATATTTCAACGTTGATGTCTTCCTAAGGAACAATGGCGCTATGAAATATATAAAATATATTTTAAACACATCACACTAGAATCTTCATTTCTTGCGTAATATAGCCCTTATTTGCTATTTAAATATCGATTTCTATTTTAAGACATTTTTCAACCGCGCTTGGTTACACAGTCCGTTCTAGATTTATGTTCCTTAACATTCCATTTTGGAGAGATAAATCATGAACTGCGCGAATTGTCAGACCCCACCTTCTGTGAATATACAACGTTGTGGTAAATCAAAAGAAAGTAATAATGGTGTCTTTCATTTGATACGTACAGTAGATTTAGTGTTATGTTCTCGGTCCTTCAGATTTAACACTTGGAGTTTCGATTTCTCGGCTGAATTCATTTAAATTTCGCCGCTAATGCCTTTACTATTACATAAACGTCATACAATATCCTGTATAATGCCTTAAATTTTGTTCATTGTTCATGTGAAAAGCATCGATATTATGGCGATTAAAACTAATAGAGACTGAGTTCAAATTCCATTCCGGTTGCTAACTTTTATTTCATTTCAGTAATTTCACTATCAATTACATAATTGAATCTATTCGTTATTGTGAATAGTTGTAGGTTTTCATCGAAAGTCAGCTTTTATTCAATTACAATTCTGGAGAAGTTTTAATCTCATATATCATTGTTTCATTGTGTTTTTATATTTTACAGTATCGGGTTTCTGATCTTGGAAAATTTTATAAATTTTACATAATTACATTATGATTCTTTCATAGCTTCCTTCTCTCTCTAAATTGTAGGCGTTTGACTGATTTTAACTTACGTAGATGTGAATATGCTTATATCCACTTGGGAGATACACATGATTCTCCAATGTATTAATCTAAAGCATGCGAAAAATCATGACGTGTATTTTGTAAGTTATTAGTTTTTGTATTTTAAATCAGTGCATTCACACACATTGATGCTTGACGTATATTCCCTTCTGTTCGATGTAACTGATAAATTAACTCACGATCGATCTGATGATACTCAGTATAATTATTTTATACCACTTACGTCAGAAATATCCTTGAGATAAATAAAACCAAATGAAAATCGCTCCAGTGTTCGTTACAAAGAGATCCTTAATCATTCAGAAATGCCAGTTACTCGATGTTCTCACACAAATAAATTGTTAAACCCCACACTAACATTAGGGTACAACTCGCACAACTCTGATGTTGCATCAGCATCAGCATGTTCACACCGGTCCACGTCGAAAAGTAGCATATCTATTGACCAGTCACTTAATAAACAACTCTCCACTTACAATTTACAACCTCTGCCTCACCGATTAAGTGTTTCCTTCCACTGTCTATTCTACAACCAATAGGATTTGACTCCTCAGGAACGACCGGATAGCTTTTGTTCAGCTCACGCTCTGTACCTGCTTATCATCTTTCAATTTTGTCTTATTTAACAAATTTTTCACTATCTCTTCCTCCTCCCAATTCTCCTTCTTCTTCTTCTTCTTCTTCTTCTCCTTCTCCTTCTTCTCCTCCTCCTTTTTATTCTCCTTCTTCTCCACCACCTCCACTTCCTCCTCATCCTCTTCCTCCTCATCCTCTTCCTCCTCATCCTCCCCCTCTTCATCCTCTTCCTCCTCATTTTCTTCCTCCTCATTTTCTTCCTCCTCATTTTCTTCCTCTTCATCCTCATCCTCTTCCTCCTCCTTCTCATCCTCCCCCTCTTCATCCTCTTCCTCCGTCTCCTCCTCCTCCTCCTCCTCCTTCTTCTTCTTCCCAAATTCGATACTCGTGGCATTTAAACCCTGAACCTAAAGACGGACGAAATAGTGCTAAGCATTCTGTCCGGCATGATAACGATTCTGCCAGCTCGGGGCTTTAATACGATTACAAATATTAACCAGTAAAATAGAGAGAGAGACAAAGGCTAGTGACATATAAACTGATTTCATAAAGTTGCTGTTCTAAATTTAAGTCCTCTGAATATGGATAAGGTAGTAGAAATATACTCTTAGTATAGTGGCTGTGTGGTAAGTAGCTTGCTAACCAACCACATGGTTCCGGGTTCAGTCCCACTGCGTGGCATCTTGGGCAAGTGTCTTCTGCTATAGCCCCGGGCCGACCAATGCCTTGTGAGTGGATTTGGTAGACGGAAACTGAAAGAATCCTGTCGTATATATGTATATATATATATGTGTTTGTTTGTGCGTCTGTGTTTGTTCCCCTAGCATTGCTTGACAACCGATGCTGGTGTGTTTACGTCCCCGTCACTTAGCGGTTCGGCAAAAAGAGACCGATAGAATAAGTACTGGGCTTACAAAGAATAAGTCCCGGGGTCGAGTTGCTCGATTAAAGGCGGTGCTCCAGCATGGCCGCAGTCAAATGACTGAAACAAGTAAAAGAGAAAGAGAAAGAGAAAGAGAAATCAGGTAGATGTCGATCCTTATTTCATTTAAGTTCAAAAGCTCTGTAACGCACAATGGTTATCATTGTCCTATTCACTGTGTTGTTTTGGTAATGTTGTTTTAGTTGTAGTTTAGTCTCAATGGGGATCTGGCCAAAGAAAATAGCAGGTCAAACATATTTGAACCATTATGAGTTTAACTTAGTGTTAATTATTTTTTTTTTGTATTGTGTGTATAGGATGAGTTCATGCAATGTTTTCTGTTTATAACGGTGTCAGTATATAATTTAAGAGATTTGGCTGTTATTTCTAGATGATCGAATGACCACATAGATGTTTCCCTTTTTGGCACAGGACGGTTGGTTCTAGTGAAGACTTACATGAGTAAATTTTCAAGCTACACACACGCGCACGTTCACACACATACAAACATATATGTGTGTGCGTGTGTTTGTGTGTCTGTGTAGTAGTAGTAGTAGTAGCTAATAATCAACGGAGTTCGGGCTTCCACTAATTGAATTAATGTAACTGTAACGTAACTGCATTATATTTCTCTTAACGTTTTATTTCATTATTTGTATTTTTATTTTTTTACAAATAATATTCATAGATATTATGAAAGGATTTCTAGAGTTATGTTTACCATATCGAGACAGTTCTATGCTTTTAATCTAAACATCACAATTAATTAACAGTAGATTTCTGACAATATACATTACCTGCTATTTCCGCTCTTAGTTAATAACGCCAACAGAAATATTTAGTTGTATTTGCACCAGTCTCGATTCATTACATGGACACAAAGTCAGAACTTCTGACCCAAAGTACTGCGAAGGCTTGTTGTGTATTCTCATCAAAATTTTATTAGTAATTTTTAAGTACAACTTGCTGATATAAGTTACAGTTTCATTAATTAAAACTGGATACGCAGAGGCTTAATGAAATTGTTTGCATGTTTTGCGAATGCTACATTAAGGTAGCATTAATAAATTCAATATAAAACCGAGATGATGGATGTCTTTTACACTTATTATTTCATTATTGCTGCTAAGTGATGTCAAATCTAAAGTGAATATATTTTAGTTTATTTTACATTCTTTTATACAATTTTAAATATATAAAACTCATTTAAACACATTAAACAGTGATGTTTATTCATTGATTCTTGATGTATTTCCTTGTTTACCTTAGTTCTAAGAGCCTCTACATATTCATAGCCATAACCGCAAACGCTTTAATATAGTCCATCTGTTTAAATAATGTATTCATCCATGCATGCATGCATGCATACATACATACATACATACATACACACGCACACACATATATCCATATATATACACCTTCATACAAAATCACATACCTACTTACATTATATATATACATATATACATACATGTATATATATATACGTACATCTCTCTCTATATAAAACTGAGAATGTGTGTCTGTCTGTCTGTCTCTTTGTCTGTCTGTCTGTCTGTGTTTCCCTAAAACTTGAGAACTACACAACCAATTTCATTCAAATTTTACACATGCCTTACTTAGGGTCTGGAGAGTGTCATCGGCAAAAAAAAGGGCGAGCCCATAGCAATATCATATCTTCTCCACTATTTCAGAATTACGTGTTAAAAGTGAAATAAAAACATTTCTCTATTTTATGTCAGATACCTTCACTTTAACAATAAAAATTAGAGATAATAATAACAATTATAGGAGGTAGCAGAGCGGAGGCCAAGAACTACAGACCTATCTCTCTGACCTCACACATCAGCAAGGTCATGGAACGAATAGTCAGAAGGAAACTAATCACCTTCCTTGAAGAAAATGACTTGCTGCCTGACACCCAACATGGTTTCCGACCAGGAAGAAGCTGCTTAACTCAGCTCCTGCAGCACTATGACTGGGTGCTGAAACAACTGCTCAACCACTCAAATGTGGAAGTCATATATCTCGACTTCGCAAAGGCCTTCGATAAAGTCGATCATGGAATGATATGTCACAAACTGCGTGATCTTGGCATAGTTGGAAAACTAGGAGAATGGCTTCACGACTTTCTGAAGAATAGAAGTCAGGTGGTAGTAGCCAATGGGGCCACTTCCATTAGCACGCAAATAGTGAGCGGTGTTCCACAGGGCACTGTTTTGGGACCACTACTGTTCATAATGGCCCTCTCAGACATGCCCTCAGCCACGCGGAGAGTCACGATCACAAGTTATGCAGATGATACAAAAATTTCACAGGCAATACAGAACCCTGAAGACACTAGGCACCTGCAATATGAGCTGGACGAAATATACAAGTGGGCTGAAAAGAATAGCATGCAGTTCAATGCTGAAAAGTTTCAAGCTTTATACTATCAGCATGCAAAACTGAATGCAATACCCAAGGAATACACTGGACCCGGAGGGATTGCAATCCCAGAGGCACAATCAGTGCGTGACCTGGGTATTCACATGAGTGATGACGCGACCTTTCATGTACATGTTGCTAAACTGACAATGAAATGCAGACGGCTGGCTGGATGGATTCTTAGAACCTTTAGAACAAGAGAACAAGAAACCATGATGGTCCTCTGGAAGACACTTGTCCTAAGTCACTTTGACTATTGCTCTCAGTTATGGTCACCATCCAGTGTCAAGTTGATCACAGAACTTGAGGCGATCCAACGAAGCTACACGAAGAAGATAGCCTCTATGCAGAATGTAAGCTACTGGGAAAGACTCAAGAGATTAAAATTATATTCCCTGGAGCGTAGGCGGGAAAGATATGCCATAATATACATCTGGAAGATCCTGGAGGGAAGTGTCCTGAACTTTGGCATCGAGAGTTACGCAAACGCCAGAACTGGGCGCCACTGCGTGGTGCCTAGGACTCCAAACCTGCCATCAAGATGTAGGACAAGATTCTGTGATAGCCTGGGCTTCCGAGGCCCACAGCTCTTCAATATCCTCCCGATGAACCTGAGAGACCTGCATGGGGTGGATACAGATGTCTTTAAAATGGAGCTGGATCTCTTCCTGTCAGGTGTCCCAGATGAACCAACTTCACGGCAGGAGGGGCAGATGAGGGCAGCTGCATCGAACTCTCTCATGCACCAAATAGCAGTTGCTAGAAAGCCTCCATGAAGTGAAACCAAGTAGCAACACCAAATGGCGGTGCCCCAGCATGGCCACAGCTCGTGAGCTGAAACTGGAATCAATCAATCAATCAATCAATCAATCAATTGAATTATATGTTGTAAGTAATAATTAAAATCAAACTAAAGTATAATATAACCGTAACATAATAAGAGTAAAATAACAATTAGTATAAAATTGCATCAATGACTTGAACTTGAATAAGTGGTTTCACATGAATGGGAATAAATGAAAAATAAAATTAGCGTACAGAAATGGAATAGTCCAGATGGACTATTATACATAAAGGACTATAGCTTCAATTGCGTACTGTTTTTTGATTCACTGTAAGGTTTGTTATTATTGTTACTGTTTAACTATTGTTATCCCGTTTGTTGGTTCCTCGTAAGGGAAATGTTGTGTTGCATTTGTTAAATAATTGTAAATTGTAACCCTCCCCCTTTGGGAGAAAGAGCTTTGGTTATTGTTTAAAAATTGAATTGTGTCCCTGTTTGAGGAAATTGACAATATTTTCACCGTTTACACGGAAGCATTTTTGTTAGAATGCCTTCGATTATAAGAAAGTCCAAAACTGAATTTCGCTGCAGCCGTCGGCGGGCGCGAACTCATTAAAATTAAAATGGAAGAAATACAAACCTATTTCGGATTGATCACTGACAAAGACGGTGAATCTAGGATAACACCACCAAACGAAGTAAAAAATCAAATTAAAGAAAAGACTATTGTCTATAAAGTATACAATATAGAGAAAAAAAGATTTGAACACCTGGAGATAAGCACCATCGAAATGAGTCTTGGTGCAACTATGAAATATATCTAACCAGAGGCGGTAAATTCGCCACAATAGAAGCAAGGTTCGAGTCAACGGAGCGTGCAAGGGAGTATTCGACTCGAACCTTGCAAAGTGGAAATATTTTATTTTCACCTTTATATCTGGGACGTATGACGTCCCGGATAAAAATTAAAAATGTCCCCACAGAAGTAGAGGTAGGCTGGATTGTAGCCACACTTCTATACAAGAGGGAGGACAAGATACAATTGATCGAAATTACAAGAGACGGGCCTACAATTCCAGTCTGTTATATATTTTGAGTATTGTTATCATTAGCGATATCAAGATATAACTTTGTATTTTGTATTTTATGTGTAGATGTATAAATATAGATGTGCATGTAATATGTACACATATATATACACATATATACATGCACTAAGACTATGACCAGGCAACGACGGCTCATAATGCTAGTATATATATATATATATATATATATTTATATAGATATATATATATATATATATGCGTGTGTGTGTATGTCTTTGCACACACACATATCAGTATATATATATGTATATATATAATATATATATATATATATATATATTATATATATATATATATGTGTGTGTGTGTGTGTGTGTGGCAGAAGTATTAATGTTATATCTACATAAGTCTCCAGCAGTTAGGAATGCGAATCTTCCTCGCAATTCTAATATAAAGGTGATGCGTATGTACGTGTGTGCGTATTTGCATTCACGTATGTATAGCATAGAGGGCTTTCAAATTGGTCACAAAAGTTGTAAGAATTTTTTAGTATTCATAGTTAGGATGTATAATTGTATCTCTGATGCCGGAAATATCAGAACACTTCTCAAAACATGTCTATTTTATCTCCATTAGCGGTTAAAGTTATATGCTATGTAAAGTTGCTAGTGTTATATGAAAATCGAAAGTTGCTTTCATATCTGATGAAAAGCCTCCATGCATTAACTATAAGTGCAGCATTTAATTCATGCCAAATTTTTTTTACGCGTTGTAGTGGTCTAACGTATATTATCAGTTGATTTCACCTCATATCACTAGCATGCTTTTTTATGCTCATGGTAGAGACGGTGGTCCATGACTAAGAGTAAATAGGTTTATGGTCTTATGCTATCACCAGTAAGTAGTTTTATTATTGCTCAAGACACTTAACTCAAAATGCATTAATATAACATGACACAAATAGGTAGAATGATGTAGATAACTATCTCCTGCAAGAAACTGCAACATTGTAAAGCTGATGCCTGTCTTGCTAACTTACGAAATTTGGTCGAATCCAATTCTTCTGTTCACCTGTATTTTCGGCCTTTTTTCGTCAAAAACTCCGACCGTAGTATAGAATTGCGACTGGTATTATATATTTCTTATACCTGTTAGCCATTTACTGTTATTTTACGGGTAGATACGTAGACATATATGCGTAGGTCCTTTCGATATTAAAATTGTTTGTGTCAAGCACAATAGATCATTAGTTAAACTCCTAGCATGTCTTAAATGTGATACATATTTAAATTATGAAATTGAAAGTGGAAAACGGTTCAAGCTCACCACTCCTCTCATTTTCCCCTTCAGTTTAAGTATGGATATTTTCTATTCAGTCGAAAGAGACTAGTACCGAGAAATTTCACTGAATCAATAAAACCAGCGTAACATTGTTAGATATATCAATGACTTAGCAGCACAGTGACCAACGTACTTATATGCTTTCCATTTAATTTCACCTTTGTAAATTCTGTGTTTAAAAATCCACAGGAGCCGTGGACCAAGAATAAATGAGAAAAGTAATGTTAACCGAGTTCCCCCTCCTTCAGATGTCTTTTTTTATGTTATCGCTAATACAAAGAGGGAATATATGTATTTAATTATTTTGTTTCTGAAGTATAAAAAAAACAACAATAGGTTTAAAATATTAGGAAATAGAGATCTTTGTTGGAAAGTAGACGACGTGAAACACTGGTATGAATTTTTTTATGATTCTTGAAATTTCAGTGTAAAACAAATCAATACAAAAGCAGCTGGAATCCGTTATTGATAATAATGCAAGTCACGAATCGAACTTTAGAAATACTTTTGACTTTTTTTTTTGCCGACCCATTTAAAAGCTGAACTAACAAAACATGCACTGTGTATTGTATTTCATTGCCAAGCAATCTAAAGATATCAAGGGTTCTGCCTGAATAGTATCTTACATAACCAATTACATTAAAAATGTGTATCACTTTCTCAGTAATCGTAATGTATTAAATTCATTTTCGCTGACTGAGTACAGGATGTATGCATCTTCTAGGTAGACGACGTCCATTACAGTATGGACATCTCTATTTGTTTTACAGTGTATATGAATGTGTATATGTTTGCATGTAAGCGCATAAGTATATAACAAATTTGTGTTTATGTTTTTTTTTAAATATATAACTATGTCATTCTCAATGCAATTTTGAAAAAAAAACTACCCATGGCTAGCGAATCTATGCTATACTCAGTCTCTCCTTTCCTCTTTGGTTAGGGTACTTTTAATCATTAATTGATTTTTATAGCTAAATTAATATTTTCAATACATTTCTGCTCTGAATTTAGGTTGTTTTACCAGACATCACGACCGTTGTGGAAGCGCTTCCTTTAAGGTTTACTGTTTTGTCAGTATTCGAGATTAGGATTGTTTCCAACTTTGCGAGTGAATCTGTAACGTTCGATTGTTCAGTTGTGTTTTGGACAATCTTGCCCGTGGTAATTACTTTACTATCCATATACCACCCACTGATTCTTACATTCTTTTTGTTAGTGATGTACAGCGTTTTATTTCACTCTTCCTTAGTTCTTCATAAAATAATTCTATAGTTGAAGTTGAACTGTTTGTTTGGTTTAAAGAATTGTTTTCTCTTTCCATTCCAACGGATTTATTGCGTGTTCCTGGTATTCGTTCATTTTGGATACTTCTTTATTTGTTTGTATATTCCAGTATTTATTGCCTCTTTTTCTTTTATTTTCCGGCTCTGCTGTTTCGTTATTGATTTCATTAAGGTTGGGGAGATCTGTTTTCCTATCTTTTCCTGTTTGATTGTTTTCCAAAGTGTTTGCATGCGTTTTGATATTCAAGTACGAGTAGATCTGAGGAAATGCCAATTTACCTTTCCAACTGCTGTGGCTGCTTCTTATATTACTTCGTTTAACCTGGAGATATGAATGTTCGTGCTTGATGTCATAAAGTGTATGGTAGCCAAATTTGCAGTTATATTGTTCCTATTTTATCATTAAGTTTTATCTTTGGTAGTTACTTCCGTTGGTCCATATAAAGTTCTCATGCTTTTAATTTAAATATATCTGCCTTTCGATTGTCACGCTCATGGTTTCCCGTTTTAGAATTTTCTATTCTAAAGCCGTCCACATATTCACTTTCATTTATATTTTTTGTATCATATTGTTAATGCTCAGGTTTTGGCTGTCAGTATTCTGTAGAAGTTCTAGAATTTTGTTGCGTAGTTGTTATTTACTTTGTCTCATCTGCACATATTATTCCAATTTCTGTGAATTACCTACGCAATATATATTTTTTAATTCTTGTAATGTATTGTGTCCAGTGTTCTATTTCTGAGACTTGTTTGGCTTTGAGATTTTAACTTTTGATGCTAGCTTTTCTGTTGGGATAATTTCCCTCAAACTTTATGTGTATAGTGTCCTGGTTTCGGTTTTGGTTTGATTCTGGCTGTAAAATACGGGAGTATAATGGAAACATATTCCTATCGTGTCCATTTATACATTTCCTGTTATATTTGCGAGAACCGAGGAGTTAAGACAAGCCGTTTTATTTAGATTTCTAGGTTTCATCAAATATCTGTTTAATTGTTCTTGTCGAACTCGTCATTTTGTTATTTTCTTTATCAATGACATTCAAAGTATACAGTTTCCCATGAATATTTGGCAGAATAACATGGTTTTATCAGAATTTGTAAATTTCTTTCTTTCTTTCTTTCTTCTTCTTCTTCTTCTTCTTCTTCTTCTTCTTCTTCTTCTTATTATTATTATTATTATTATTATTATTATTATTATCATTATTATCATTATTATTACTATTATTATTAACGAGCTGGCAGAATCGCTAGCACTTTCTGAGTTCAAATTATGCTGAGGTCGACTTTGCCTTTCATCCTTTCGAGTCGATAAAATAAGTACCAGTTGAACACTGGGGTCGATCTAATCGGCTTATCCCCACCTCTTCCAAGCTGTCCTTGTGGCAAAATTTTTGAAATAATATTATCGATAATAATAATAATAATAGTAATAATGATAATAATAATAGTAATAATAATAATAATAATAATAATAGTAATAATAATAATAGTAATAATAATAATAATAATAACATTAATATTATTATTATTATTATTATCATTATTATTGTTATTATTATTATCATTATTATTATTATTATTATTATTATTATTATTATTATTATTATTAGTAGTAGTAGTAGTAACTAGCTGGCAGAAGCATTAGCGCATTAGACAAAATACTTTGCGACATTTCTTCAGGTTCTTTAACGTACTGGGTTCAAATAACGCCGAAGTCAACTGTGCCTTTGATCTTTACGTTATTGATGAAATAAACTAGCAACCAAATTCTGATGCCGATTTAGTCGATTAACCCCCTCCCCCAAATTTCAGGCATTGTGTCTATTGTAGAAAGGATTATTATTATTATATCATTTCCTGATGCGTCTATCGGTTGATATATCTTTCAAGTTTAGACAGTTTTACAAATGTAGAATTACATTTACCATTCTTCTTAAGTATTTATATATGTATATGCAGCTTTACTTTGTTATTCTTTTGACACGTTTCCCCATTGCTATTTTTTTGTGATTTTGATATTGGTTATTTTACTTATTGTTTGGTAACAGGCTGTCAGTTCCATAATTTCTTCATTCAAGTATTTTTATTATTTATACATTCCCGCATGTTCACTTGCATGTGGATATGTATATGCATATGTATATGTGTATATATATATATATATATATATATATATATATATATATATATATATGCATATGTATATATATATATATATGCATATGTATATATATATATGTATATATATATATAATATATATATATATACCATATATATTTCTATGTGTGTATATATATATACCTATATATATATACATACATATATGTGTATGTACATATACACACACATATGTAAGAGAGAGAGAGAGAGTGAGTGCGAGAAAATGAGTGAGACATTTACAGTTCATACATATATGAGTATATGTCCATATGCATATATATATATATATATATATATATATGGGCAGATCCTTTTACATTTAAAACGATTCGTCTCACTAACAACTGGGCGAATGTGATGTTACAATATAATAATCCTACCGCCCGCCCATTCCTTAACTCACCGTCTCTCAATGTCCATGCAATACTCCATAATTTATAAAAATTTCACGCAATCTATCTATCTATTGTGCCTGCCCAACCAATACAGTCACCGCCACCGCTTAACAGTTTTGAACTGACAGGATCGAAATAGCAGAACCTCGGAATAGAAGTATTGTGAAATATAGTAAAATAAAATAAAAGTAATATATGAGAGAAAGAGAGGGAGAGAGAGAGAGGAAATAAAATAATATGGAGTAAAATATACAAAATGGTCCATTGTTCCTTTATAATTCTTTCTTCTTTTTTTACATCTGAATAATTTCTTTATGTCTATTTGTAATTTCTATGATATTTTGGGGAAATGTTTGCTAACTGATTCAACAGAGTCGAATGTAAAAGCTAACAGCATATTGCAAATAACCAACGACATTACTCTTGTCTAAATTATATTGAGGAAACACACCTGGAATAGCATGTACATGTATTATGTAGAATCCTACACGATAATTCCGATTAAAAATATTGATAAATGTAAATGAATTCTTCATGGAAATAATGTTCTGCTTACGTTTTAACTTAGAATAATACCTTTTGTTTTTGTTCGCCACTCATAAATAAACAAACATGCACACAAGTGTAAACAAAGCTATCCCATAAAAATAGATAGAGATGTACAGATATTGTCATGCACACGATTTCGTGCACAATTTAGGGTGTTAGTTGTTTTTATTAGCTACTGTACAATTTTCACAATTTGTCTGCATCTTTCTGTCTCTCTCTTCCTCCCTCTATCTATTTATCTATCTCTCTATTTATCCATCCAACCCATCTGTCCTTCCATCTATTCCATCCATCCATCTATTGATACAATTATACACTGACTGGCACACACGTACACACACACACACACACACATATATATATATATATATATATATATATATATATATATATATATAAATATTAGGGAATAAATCCCAAATTACAGGGAAAAAATCAGATTTAGGAATAAATCCAATTTTATAGTAAAATATTATATAATATTAATTCGAGACAAAACCACTATTTTGCAAATCAAACAAGGAAAGACTTAATCAATACATAAAAAATTTTAATATAAAGTAAATAAATAAATAAATAAATAAATAATAAATAAATATTATATTAAAATTTTTTTATGTATTGATTAAGTCTTTCCTTGTTTGATTTGCAAAATAGTGGTTTTGTCTCGAATTAATATTATATATATATATCTATATATATATATATATATCTATATATATATATATATATATATATATATATATATAGAGAGAGAGAGAGAGAGAGAGGAGGCACATGGCCTACTGGTTAGAGCAGCGGTCGAGGGATCGCCGGTTCGAATCTCAGATCGGGCGATGTGTGTGTTTATGAGCGAAACACCTAAGCTCCACGCGTAGAAGGTCATGGCGAACTGCTGACTCTTTCGCCACAACTTTCTCATGCAGCTCACCTGTGACTGACCGGCGTCCCGTCCAGGTGGGGAACCTATACGCCAAGGAAAGCGGGAATTCGACCCTTATGAGCTAGGTATGGCTCGAGAAGGAACAAACAATATATATATGATGTACATATCCGCATACACAGATACACAAATAAATACGTATGTATGCATGTTTATGAATGTAATTCTAAGTTGTACTAAAATCGTGTGTTGAAACAAATATATTTTCATAGTGGAGGAGTTACTTTAGTCATTCAAGATACTGATAAAAGGATTGAGTCACTCACCTTGTATTTACTAATAAAACAGTATTCTGAATTATCACAAGTTACGTCGCACCTGTATGACCTGATTACTGACATAACTTCATATCTCGAGGTGCCTCTTACTTGATTTACTAAGCTATGCTATCAGCCCATTGTTGTAAACGTACATACCCAGCAACAAGCAGTTTCAATAACCTGTACTTAAGCAGTCCACCTTGAGGTATATAGCTAAAATCAAACATGGTCTTCATCAGTTGTCGGCTGTCTATTTACTTATGTTGAACATTGAACGACAATATGAGTCTTCGAAGGCAGTTGCTCCCATAAATTCCGGAATAAAATTCAGGATTTATGGAATGTAAAATTTGTGAACAAAAACAGGGCAGTGGAGACATACAAGGATACCGAACGCTGGGAGAAATATTTTCTTTGAAAAGAGAAAAGACAAAAGAGAAAGATAGACGTCCAATCCCTAGAACGTCGTGCAGGAAAAGAAAGATGGTCACGTGAAGAAAAGAAAGCGAGAGAAAAGGAGAAAGAGAGAGAGAGAGACATAGAAAATAGCGAAGGGGAGAAAAAGGGAATTACAGATCGATGGGAGGAAACTGTATAGAGTAGAGTCGCATCAAAAAGGTTAAGACAAACTTACTTGGAAATATATATATGTGTATATATATATATATATATGATGTATGTATGTGTGTGTGTGAATATAAAAGCATACAGTAATAAATTTAATAAATATCATTTATAAAACCTATTGTCAAATATGTGTCCACGTTCAAGTTGGTATATTTTATATATATTTTGATGCAGACCGAATAAGAACCTCTTAATTTACGGGATAAGGGGATTTTGTTTATCTGTTACGTCTCCAGGAATTGAAATAACTTTGCTATTTATAAGCTATTATATTATTACATCGGTAGTATTACGCCGCCGTTTAATGATATTCAGCGAATACGATGCAGAAATAAGATAAAATAGTATAAATTTGATATGATAATATAAACCAGTATAAACTAATTTAGCGTAATTAAACAAAAGAGATTTAAACAAAACTATGATAAACATATTTAATTATAAGTTTATTTGCCATAGTTTTGTTTAAATCCCTTTTGTTTGACCGAGAAAAAAACTATTATCAATAAAATTCGAGTATTGTCTTTTCTTTTTTTAATTATAGTGATGTATCTAGAACCAGATCATACAATGTGTCCCTCTAGTGTTAGAATATCCTGTGCAGGGGTTTGGCTGCTACATTAAACCGTGTGACAAAACACGTTGTGATTTTATCTATGTAGATATGCATTCATTTGGTTGTGTAGGTGAAGTCATATTTTAGTGATAAAATATACAAACCTATACTCTTGAAACAGTTTAACTTGAGCTTTTTATAAATACGTAGGCATTCATGCATATTATACATAAAATTCCTGGCACATATACACACAGTCGACGTGGGAGTTGTATTTCTGTATTAGTTTTGGCGATTTTAGAATTTAAAGCTTATTCTATTGTACACAGTATAGAGTCAATCGCTCACAATCAAACACACAGAGAACCAAAATATATTACGAATAAAGTGCTTAATATATAAAGTAAATTCTTTGTTAATTTATCTAATAAGTAACATAAGAACACTTCTGTTACACATATGAAGAGAACTGGACCTGTAACAATGACCTGTAATTATATGTAAGAGAAGAAATGCCTGAGAGCGGATTTGTAGTTTTATATGTGTGCATCTATCTGCCTGTCTGTTTATTTATCTGCGTGCCTGTCTGTTTGTCTGTCTGCTTGTCTGCCTGTCTGCCTGCCTGCCTATCTGTCTGACTTTCTGTCTGTCTGTCTGTCGTTTTGTCAACTCCGTCTCTCTCTTTAACTTTGTATGCATAATTATATACTCACATATATTTTTGTGCTTGTATATATATATATATATATATATTATATATATATATATATGAAAAAAGGTTTGAAAATGCAATTTAAACGATGTTTATTTACTTAACCGGTTTCACTCTTTGGTAAAAGATTGTCAAAAGTAACATTGAATATTATGGGTTCAAAAAAAGTTTTTACATAATAGTCACATTGAATATTATGAATTCAAAAATGTTTTTTTATACATAATTGTCACATTACATGTATAAATATAGTATAAAAAAGTTCAATAGTGTGATGAGAATATTTGTAAAAATTGGCAGAAAAGAATAAAACAAATATATTATTGGAAATTTGGTTGCGTTAATTATTGGTTGTCGCAAATTGTCACATTACATGTCTTTGGTAGAAAGGACATGTTAAAGACATATGTCTTTAACATGTCCTTTCTACCAAGGACTGTATATATATACATGTAATGTGACAATTTGCGACAACCAATAATTAACGCAACCAAATTTCCAATAATATATTTGTTTTATTCTTTTCTGCCAATTTTTACAAATATTCTCATCACACTATTGAACTTTTTTATACTATATTTATACATGTAATGTGACAATTATGTATAAAAAAACATTTTTGAATTCATAATATTCAATGTGACTATTATGTAAAAACTTTTTTTGAACCCATAATATTCAATGTTACTTTTGACAATCTTTTACCAAAGAGTGAAACCGGTTAAGTAAATAAACATCGTTTAAATTGCATTTTCAAACCTTTTTGCATATATAATCCCACTCGTACGATACCCCACAACTCAACTTTTTTATATATATATATATATACACACACGCATATATATATATGTGTGTGTGTGTGGGTGTCTGTGTTTTCTCCCCGCTATCGCTTGACAACTGATGCTGGTGTGTTTATGTCCCAGTAACTTAGCAGTTCGGCGAAGAGATCGATAAAAAAAGTACTAGGCTTCTACTAACAGCCTTTAAGGCGGAGCTCCAGCATGGCCGCATGAAAGAAGTAAAAGAATATATATATATATATACATATATATATGCAAACTCACATACACACACACTGTCAAGATATATAGGCTCGAGTAAACATCACACTCAGATAATATAAGATGCCTTCGATTTGTTCGTATATGCATGTTCTACATGTATATTAATTATTTATTTGCGCTTACGTAGAACGTCATACATCTATTGGCATACACGTACAACAATTTAGAAACATACACAAATTCAATTATGACTGGTAACATGTGCAAATGCCGAATATCGAAATGTCGCATACCTGAGAACATATACGTCTGTGAACATTTGTGAACAAATGTGTGAACATTTACGTATACTGAGGCACATTGCTTACACAATAAGATAGTAACATTATCATATATGAATGTATGTATATATATATATATATATATATATATATATACATACTTGGAAATGGATGTGTGGCGTTCAATCATATTTTTTTTAAGCACCCCGTCGGTTACGACACTGAGGGTTCCGGTTGATCCGAATCAACGGAACAGCCTGCTCGTGAAATTAACGTGTAAGTAGCTGAGCACTCCACAGACACGTGTACCCTTAACGTAGTTCTCGGGGATATTCAGCGTGACACAGAGAGTGACAAGGCCGGCCCTTTGAAATACAGGTACAACAGAAACAGGAAGTAAGAGTGAGAGAAAGTTGTGGTGAAAGAATACAGCAGGGATCACTACCATCCCCTGCCGGAGCGTCGTGGAGCTTTTTAGGTGTTTTTGCTCAATAAACACTCACAACGCCCGGTCTGCGAATTGAAACCGCGATCCTATGACCGCGAGTCCGCTGCCCTAACCACTGGGCCATTGCGCCTCCACGTTCAATCATATAATAATATAAATAATATAATATATATGCATATATACATACATATATGTACATACAAATATATGTATATATATGTACATGCATATATGGTTACAGGACGTCATAAAACGTAACCAACATGATATAGGAAAACAATATGAAATAGAACATACGAAAACACGAAATACGAATATCTTCGTATTTCATGTTGGTTGCGTTTTGTGACATCACGTACCAATATATGTTTTCACTCCCTTCATTTCTGTAATTATTTTTCTCACGCCTTCACCGTTTTCTATCTACCCCTCTCTCTTCCTCTTCCTTCTTTACTCTCTAGTTTGCTCACAGGCGACCATCGTCCATCTTTCTTTTACGCACGCTTTTCTTGTCTGTCTCCTCTCCTATCTTTTCTCCCGTCAAAGATTGTTTTCACTGTCCTGGGTTTTTTTACCAACTTTGATCCTCCGCGAATCCCAAATTATATTTTGTTTCGCGAGGGCAACTATTTTCTCGAAGCCTCATATTATCGTGAATTGCTCGAAATGTGGAGTAGATAAACAGCCGACAACTGCTGAAGGGTCGTTCTTTGTGTTACTTGTCTTGTTTCACATTTTTGTTTGTCGATGTTGCATACAAACGTCTGTCTTCGTATTTCATGTTGTTTACATTTTATGACGTCCTGTAGTCATATATATATGTATATATGCATATATATATATATGTACATATATATATATATTATATATATATATATATATATCATTTATATTAAATATATATACATATCATTTATATATATATATATATATATATATATATATATATATATATATATATTATATACATATACACATATACAGGAGTAGGTGTAGCTTGTGTGATAAGAAGCTTGCTTCGCAATTATATGGTTCCATGGCTCCAGATTCAATGGCACGTTTGGCGAATATTTTCTACTATAGCCACGGTCGGATACACACACAGACTCACATTCACGAACAACTGTCAAGCTATATAGGTTCGAGTAAACATCACACTCAGATCATGCATGCTGCTTTCCATTTGTTCGTGGATTCGGTAGGCGAAAACTGAAAGAAGCCCGTCGTATATGTATATATGTATATATCTACATGATTGTGTGTTTGAGTCTGTGCTTGTGCCCACATCAGCGTTTGACAACCGGTGTTGGTGTATTTATATCTCCGTAACTTCGCGGTGTACAGAAAGAGAACGACAGAATAAGTTCTGGGCTTAAAATGTAAGTTCGGAGGTCGATTTGTTCGGATAAAACCCTTCAAGGCAGTGTTCCAGCATGGCCGCAGTTAAATGACCGAAACAAAGGAATAAAAGAATATAACCATATATATATATTATATATATATATATATATATATATATATATATATATATATAAACATATATGCATATATGTATCTATCTCTCTCTATATATATATATGTATGCATATGCGTGTATATATATATATATGTTTATATACATTGTATGTGTGTGAGTTAGTGCGTATCTGTGTGTGCATGAAGTGCGTTTGTATACACACACACATACACACAGATACATACATATATACATACATACATACATACATAGAGATACATACATACATACATGCATACATATATATATATATATATATATATAATATATATATATA
>NC_042999.1:76133984-76136484 GCF_006345805.1 Octopus sinensis | reverse complement strand
TAAGGACGTGTGAACTTTCATATCGTGTGTAATATTTTTCATATATTATTATTTAATTGAAAGTTGGGATGCAGTTATAGTCTTTGATTACAATAGTACTCAGAGGGAAAATACTTTTCATACCTAGACACTTTTCTTTGCATACTAAGTTCAAATTCTTCTGCAGTTAATTTAATTTCCATTATTCCTGGACCATTAAAGTAAGTACCAACTCAAGAGACGTGGTTCAATTAAAAAGACTGCTCACCTTTTCGCAATTCTTGCTGCTATAACTTGTTAAACACACGTTTTGCTCCATCATCTGTCGCCATTGTGGAAAGTACAAGAAATAATTATTATTTTGGAGAATCGTTAGAGTATTGGGTATGCCTTACTGTGTTTTACGTTCTGAGTTCAAATTTATGAGGGCCTCACTAGATAGAAATATGCCTGTCTGCAAACCTTTCAGACGGGTCCACTACACACAGCCTCTTACTCTGCTAAGGGAAGGTGGTGCGTCGATCTTCGCTGTACACTCGTCAGACAACTAAATTCGTCTTCCACGCGACACGAAGAAGAAGAAGAAGAAGAAGAAGAAGAAGAAGAAAAAGAAGAAGAAGAAACAGTACTTCATGCAAAGAAGTTGCGTAACGCACTATGATATTAGAAGTTTCATAGAATGTTATGAAATATTATCATTCAATAATAAAAAATGATGATAGTAAACTTGAATAAAACGACAAACAAGTCATAGTTTCCTCGTGTGTTATAATCACTATAAATTGACGATAAGGGCAATACATAAGTATGTAGAAAATACCTTGCAATGAACATACATATCCGATCGGGCGTTTGATCCCTTTGAAAAACAAAGGCATGAAGGCATTAATAGAATACCTCCAAATAATGACCTTTAATGCACACCTCCTTCATGTGATAAAGCGAAAACAAGATGAAAATGAACAAGGGAAGAAAACAATGACGTTCTGGTGGCCTATTTCACTGTAGTGCAGTTTCCATCGCATAGATGTAAGCCGAAACTAGATTATATAAACTGGAGTAAATAAAACTCTACCAAACGAAACATAGATAGCCATGAATTAGCTAATATTCCTATGAACATTATGAAGAAGAGGGTTTTGACTGGCATGCATATCCATCTGATTCAAATACATGTTCAGGCAAATAGTTGAACAAATGAGAAAGCAAATAATGATGTAACACATTGCTTCACTTTAGAAGTGGAACCCAGAACAAGAAATACAGAAACCAAGGCATTCAACGAAATAGCTCCTGGCGCTGATCTACATGAGATTGGTTTCAGATTGGTTTCAGACTCGGAATATGGCGATCTCAACATAAAAGTTGTATCAGAGTAGTTTAATGGCATATACACCGAAATGAGGGATCACAATGACCTTTCAATGATTCGCAACTCAAAACGAAATAGTAGAGCAATACGTATGGTAAATGCAGTTCTAAAACCCAGTTATAAAGTGAAGCAGATATTTCCTCATTGAATATTCTAGTCTTTACTGCAGATTCGATATTTGATGCAGTGTGTGTTATTCAAGTTAAAAGAAGGACACAAAATATCAATAGGGAATCAGCTTGGCAAAAGCTAATTAGAAATATAACTAATGTACCTAGATCTGATATTGAAATACTCAAAAGTATCAAGAACCAGGAAAATGTTAAGGTACCAAAAGCTAACACGCCGAAAAGAAGATACAGCATAAAAAATATAAATGAAATCAAATATTTTCCAGCTACTTCGCTGAAATGCTTACTCGTAACGAAATAGATTAAGTCAATTTTTTAATATTCCCCCTCTGTTAATAATTAATGGCCTAGATGAAAGCCAATGACAAGTTAGCTCTTTTGTTAGACCTGCCACCGATTAACTGTCGTAGCCATTTCACTCCATTTGCGTCAGCGATGCACCTTATGTCATGAATGATTTTGTGAAAGGCTTTTCTTTAAATGTCTGAATAATTTTCATCATTCACTTGTCAAACCATTGATTTTAAGAAGTTTTGTATTCAGTTTTGTAAAATACTAGATCGAGAAGCCAATACTTTCAAATGTAATTTCGCAAAAGTTGCAAATTTGACAGTCAAACAAAACTCCGGGTTTTATTATTATTTTCCTTGCAAAAAATTTCCCATTCTTAATCGTTCAAAGTTTGATACGAGCTAATTATGAAATGTCAAGCTGAAATGAAAATATTTAAATGTTGCTGTATTTATTTCTCAGACTTGCGAAACGAGAAAGATTTTTGAATTTATAAATATTTATGCCTTTTCACTCGGTGGTGTTAATGAAATGTTATGAATTGATTCCAAGTGGTGCAGCTCCCAGTGGAATCTAATGGTGGGAGGTGTGCCCATTTCAGTTCAGTAGTGACCCTTGTTTCTTCAGGCAGTAATTCTTCATAACAAAACGTAAATCATACATAATTCAATTTGTATTTTTAACTGCACAGCAGTATTTGTTTAGTATTTATTCTGTCGAATCCCGA
>NC_042999.1:76101484-76128984 GCF_006345805.1 Octopus sinensis | reverse complement strand
CTCTAATTTATTACTCATATATTAAAGTAATATACTATATATTACTCATATATTAGCATATATATTACTCATATATTATAATTTATTTATAAAATCATGAATCGGCTTTCCCTTTTACTATTAATGCGTTTTGCTTCAATTTTCCTGATTTCCCGGTTTTTACGTGTCCTCTTCCTAAATTAAATTGTTGTACTTTCATATTCTTCTTTGCCTTATTTTAAATAATCCGAGTGTATGCGTGAGAGAGAGAGTTTGTGTGTGTGTGTTTGTGTGTGTATTTGTGTGCGTGTGTGTGTGTGTGTTTCAGTTTTGCATTGAGGAGGGTGACTAATAAAACTTGAAAAAACTGTACAACTGTACGTTCTATATATTTTTTATAATGCGCACAAGCACAAATTCTCACACACATTTGTTCTATGGACTGAGGCAGTATATTCATATTATATCTGAGATATATAATCACTTAGAGTGCCCAGTTACTCAACAGGTAGTCGATTACATGACCTGCAGTCTCTTAAATGAAAGAGAACCATAGATCTCAGAACTCCTCCACTAAGGGAAAATATGAAATGTTTGCCAACTCGCGATCCATACATACACACAAACATATATATAATCATTTATACATTTATATATACATACGTACGTACAGATATGCATGCATAAGCACATACTTATATATCTTTGCATTCGTATCTATAAAGATGTACATATATATATATGCACACACACACATATAAACTCGTAATATATATATATATTATATATATATATTATATATATATATATTATATATATATATTATATATATATATAATATATATATATATATATATATATATATAACCTATATGAAAGCGTTTCATATTCCTTAAGTTTTCAACACATTGTTTACGATATTGTTTTTCTACGGTCTTGTGACTGCGGCATTGTCCTTAATTACCTTGAAAACATTGTGTCTTTTCCAAAAATCAGGGAATGAATTCTGGGTCAGTTGCATCTATCATTTTCGTAATGATTATTTGTTGATAATATGCTTTAAAAATCTATATAACTTTTGTTTCATGGGTTGCTTCACTGTTGTTGTATTTGGAGCTGGGTACACTACGCTTATAGCAGCATTCAAGTGTCGGAGATGCTATGGGTGACACGGAGCATTATGTAAAATTCATTAAATTTTTGATTCAGTTTATTTTTTCTAAACAGTTATGCAAGAACGAATATTCAAAGATTCATTTAATCATCCTTTCATTAATATGCTCGTTATAGTTAAGAGGCATCGTGCGTATGCTATCTTTCTTTAAAGCACTTGGGTTTTCTGCACTAAAGAAGAAGTGGCTTCTCAGCTACATTTTCTCCACCAGCGAGAATCTACGATACTGAAAAGCATTGCAACCTGGAATGGATTTCACCTCTTCATGAATGTAACAAGTTTTAGTAATGCGTTGAAGATAACGATATCTTCAGGGTGTCACTGACACGGCACTTATCATTTAAGATGACAGAGATCATCGACTACAATAAACTGAAATTGCGTGTAAGCACTGAAGCAGATATTCTTCTTTCACACTGAGCTACTATCATTAGTTTTGCTTCGCGAGCTATTGCTTTTCTACTGTTCCACTCACTTCTATGAGGTGTTTCAATTTTTTAAAGTCTTTTAGGCATGTTTTGAGGATATAACATTCGAGGGTATTTCACAACATGAAAAAATGAATTGTGAAGACACTAGAAAGTAAAGAGATTAAACGATGTGACGAAATGAGATGAAATAATGTTATACTAACAGCATCCCTCTGCGTGTCGATCGTATCACACTACACAACTTTCACTTATCGCTATTTGAGCTTCTGGTAGCGTCGAAAAATGCATTCACTGCTAAGATAGCGGTTAGCAACATCGAAAATTCGTGTAACACTAATGGTTATAAGTCGGTGAGCACTCATACATAATGTGCATGATTACGGTAACGTATTATATCTTTCCATTACTAAAATGTTCATATCTTAAAATATTCTTGAGATAATTATGCTACCTTCACGCTGAGAAGATTCTCCAAAAACCTGAAACTTTACGAGAATGATGCAAGCGCAAACTCTTGCCACACATGTTATATTCATAACTAGATAATCACGGACCATTATTCTATAAATTGTTACATTAGATAAGAAAAATCATAAATTAACACTATTTTTCTTTGATACTCGTATAAGAATTAGAGAAGAGTATTACAGGGATGAATACTTTTATTTTAAATACGTGAAATGTTAAATCATTGTATGTTCTATTTGTCATTGAACAAAGAGGTTTGAAGACAAACAACCATTTAAAGTTTAGCTGGTTGTTATCTTTCATATTTCTAATTTCTAGAATTTCATAAGAGACCATTTCCTAATTGTTTTTTTTTTAACAATAATGACTTAATTCCCTAATTGTTAAAAAAATATATAACCTTTCTTGAAGACTCGGAATGGTTTCGCAAATTTACATTTTAAACAGCTTTTACAACAAAGCGAAATGAATAAAACATTGCATTACGAGTCAAAAATAGAAATATTGCAATCATGTTCACTTCCATAATTTTTTAAATAAAATTAGCTCTTTGGATAACCTAGCTTCGCAAAAAATTATCTTACACACTTTAAATATTAAAGATGAATCTGATAAGAAGAGTTTAACTTCAAACGCAAAGCATAATAATTATGTATAATTTGCATTTATTTTTTATAGAAAATATATTGAGCCAATTTCAAAAGAGATTTAATGATTTTAATAAGATTTCTGAGATATGTAGTTTTTTTGGCTTTTCATTTGGGTGCAAATAATATTTAAAATATGTGCAAAGAACTTGGAAAGCTGTTTAAATTGGATATTGATGATTTACAGATGCAGATTATTGATTTCAAGAGCGACATTGTTTTAAAATTACACCAGAATTATGTGTGATTATTGAGTTCTTACAAGTTTCTGCAACTGTGTGAGGTTTACCATAAAACGTTGCCTTAGATAACCAAGAAGAGTGACTAGCTAGAATCTCGATATTTGGCTGATTTTCCAATAAGGTATCATAAACCCTTTTACGTTAAAATACTGGAGATATCTATTTTTAAGTCTCACATCAATTTCAATGCAATAATTATAATGCTATTGGAAAGGTTTTTCTACATTCCTTAAATTCTGTTCGAACTAGGTGTCGCGTTATGTCTTTAGGCCAAGAATTCGTCTTATGTCGCTCCAATCTACTAAACTGCAAATGTAAGTCTATGGCGAGTGCTAGAGTAGCTCTCTTTCCCTCTACCTATAATATTATCACTCTTCCACTGGGTAAACGTGGGAGAACAGAAATTGTCACTATTTCAGTCCTCGACTATGTGCTATCTGGTTATACTCGCTTGCCAAGTGCCATGTAAACTTCTATTATACATACACAAATACATATGTGTGTTTGTATTAATTTATTTATTTATGTATGTACATATGTATGCATGCATGCATGTATTTATATATGTATATATGTATGTGTAAACAAAATGTTGCAATCAATACCGAAGCGTTTTTCATGCAAAAGATATATCAGACTAAACTGTCTTAAATATCCTTTTTCTTTTAAAAGACATTTATTTACAAGAGATTTGGTTGCTATTTCTACCAGCTCGGCACATTGCTGAGAGGTTTGCTTATTGGCTAGATTTGATTAGTTCATGGTGGTCGGTGACATCTTGAATTTAAAGCTATATATTCAAACTGGATTAAATGAAAATCGAGGTTTGCTATTGTCTCTGCTGAAAGTAGATACACCAGGAAAGATTATCCTACTCTTCACTACGAGTAGTTCATACAACGCTTAACGGATTCTTTCTGCGAATAAATCGATACTTCATTTCACTGGCTATATATTAATCATTACGATATGACGAGAATATTTTATGGCTCAGCATTATATATTTCCCTGTGTGTGTGTGTGTGTGTGTGTGTGTGTGTGCCGGTATGTGTGTGCATGTGTACTTGTACAATTGCCTTTATATAAATTTGCCCGTGCGTACGATGTTTGTATATGTGCAGCTGCATAGAAGTGGATATCGATGTAAGCGGGGGAAAGAAATTATTCTGGCGTTTCGATTATATAAATTTTCTCTAAGTTTATCGTTATAATTGCCCCTCTCAGTTGCCGTTCTATCTATTATGTATAATTATTTCAATCTATTGCTCTTAAGTCAACGTCTTTCTTATCCTCTCCTCTGTCTCCCTCTTCATACATACATGCATACATACACATTCACATATATATTTGCGTATGTATATATGTATGTGTATCTGCCAGCATATGAATTGTCTGCTCTGCACATCAATTAAGCAATTGGATTAGTTATATAAATACATGATCCATTAGATGAAGGATTGCTATTTCTTATAATATAGTTCAGTCAGTCATACGTCATATATATATATATCTACACGCATGCAGATAACATGTATTTATGTTACAAACGTACAGTTATATATAGACACACGTGATATAAATACAGTTTCCTTGTATATATTGTAAATATATGGTATATTTTTATAAGGAAAAGTTTCACAGGGACTTTGAAGTTTCGCCGGTGATTGACGAATCCATTCTTCGACAAATCCTTCGAAATCTCAGCCAGCATTTTCCTTTAAAAATAAATGCACTAGTTATATGCAAAAGCATACATAAAAGCAATCTTTAATTGCTTTTACGAAGATTCCACATTTAAGTGATACACGTATAGGTGTGTACATATATGTAAATGTGTGAATGTATTTGTAAGTACATATATATGCTGGGTATGCTTAAACACTGGATAAAATACAATACGTCAAATACAATAATGTTTATATGTGTTACATTAATCAACAATAAAGTGTTGAATTAATTTCCTCTACAAGGCATGTATGTGAAGTGTTTTCTCCCGTAAATGGCTAAAACATTCAATGAAACGGAAATTGCATTGATCACGTGTGATTTAATATTTGCTTAAATGATGCGTCTTTTTTGGTTTTTGTTTTCTGTAGTGTTTATTTTCTAAGATGGAGTCTTTTAAATTTATATGCATGATCAAAAGTTTGATCAATTGCAGGTTGATTTATCTATCTATCTATCTATCTATCTATCTATCTATCTATCTATCTATCTATCTATCTATCTATCTATCTATCTATCTATCTATCTATCTATCAGTCTGTCTGTCTGTCAGTCTGTCTGTCTGCCTAATTATTTATCTATCTATCTGCTTGCTTGCATACCTACCTACTTACCTAACTACCTACCTACCTACGTACATACATACATACATACCTATCAATCTATCTATCTATCTATCTATTTGTTTACCTAATTATTTATCTATCAATCTATTTATTTATATGCTTACCTACCTACCTATCTATCTATCTATCTATCTATCTATCTATCTATCTATCTATCTATCTATCTATCTATCTATTTGTATATTCACAGAGACCCTGACACACCCACACACATATATATGTATACACGCATCAATTTATGACACAGACACACACACATATATACACGCATCAAGTTATTCTGTTTTGTTTATCTTTCTATACATCTAGATATTTAGGTATCCTAGGCACAAGTACAATGATAGTGGTTGGCATTTAGTTTGATCAATGGTATGCATAAACGCTGATAATCTCTGTTGAGTTTTATTTTGGTTGCAGTATGTACGATGGCGTTCATATCTATCCTATTAAGGTTACAAGACTAAGTAAAAGAGAATAGCTAGAAAGGAAATCAACGACAAAAGGCTTTGTCGTTTACACATTTGTATATACGCTGTCGGCTTGGCCTCAGGAGGAATTTCAACCGTGTTTCGTGGTCTGCTACGACAACAGCTCCTTTATAGGATCCAGTTAGCCCAAGGCATCATCAGGAGGAACCACGTCCGGTTTCAGCCCCTACTCCTCTACCGTTTTGACGTGGCGCCCCTCTCCCTCTTTCGGAGGTGTCTTCAGCTTTGGTCTTGGGTGCCTGTCTTCTTTCTTCTGTCCCTGACCTCTTCGATGTAGCGTCAACGAGTGTCAGCGGGCGACTGACTGTCTTGTCAATATTTTTCCTTTAAAACCTGCTTGTAGGCTCCAGCAGGCAGCCCCAGCAAATTGTCACGCGACACTGTCTCAACTTTAACTGACCAGCGAAGGCGCGTAGTCTCAGTCCACGCATTCTCTAAACGATACCGTCATCTGTCAATCAGCGGAGCTAATTCAGTGTCAGCTTGTCTCACTTAGTGATGGTATTTTTCGTCGTGTATCTGTTCTAATTTATTGGGTTTTTTATGCTTGAAGGCGGCGAGCTAACAGAACCACCAGCATGCCGGGCAAAATACTTAATCGCATTTTGTTCGTCTATATTTTCTGTGCTTAAATTCCTCAGAGGTCGAGGTTGCCTTTCATCAATCAGAATCGATGAAATAAGTGCCAGTTGAGGACTGGGTTCTGTGTAATTAACTTATTTCCACCCCCAAACTTACTGGCCTTGTGCCAAAAGATTTGACACCAATATTTCTGTTTGATTGACTTCATGTCCGATATTCGATGTGTGTGCAGGGAACATTAAAGATTCAGAAGAGTGAGATAGTGTTCCGTGTCATTTGTAGCTCTTTTTCAGGTCGGTAAAATCGGTACACTTTTATTTTATTATTATTTTTTTACGATTACCGCTCGTGGGGTAAATGAATTGCAGGAAGAGAATCCCATTGAGAATGTATAGAAAAATCTGTGGAATTATTTTGAATTTTAATGAACACCAAAACTGACAGAATCTATATTGCAGTTTATCTGTCACTGCACGTTGTGATGGAACGAACTAGCAGAAAGCGTCTTACCCAGGAGATGAAAAGAGTCAAAGGCAAGCAAATTAGTTCGGTCGAAATCTTTGCTGATATAACTTTTTATCGAGGTTCTGAGAAAAGGCAGAGAAGTGTGTAAAGCAATTATATGTATTTGCCTTACTGAAACACACACACACACACACATGCACACGTCACATAAACACTTATATACTTGATCTTATACACTTCTAAATATATAGCTCCTTTGTGACTTTCTGCCGATGGATTGTCAATCTGAATATTCATTCACGCATATGTGTAGGTATACATTAAAGCCAAAACATATACACATGTATACATTCCACACAATAGAATTTGTGTGTGTTTAAAATCCTTCCCCACCCTCATTATGTAAATTTTCAATATTAATATGGGAGCTATTCAACGATATCGGTAATGGAAACTTCAATGAGAGCTATTTAGCGATAGCCTAAATGAACAGAGTGTGTTTAGAGAATTTATTATGAGAGAGGTTTACTCTCACAAAGAGAGAAATAATGTTGTAAGTTATGTGCTTTTCTTTAGATAAAATTTGAACGTGGATTTTGAGTATTACACGTCTTCTTTTTACAATTAAATTTGCATTCACGTCTCTAAACCATTATATAACACTTGGTTGAGGGCAATGCAATTTATAGAATTTGTATTTGGAGGTAATAAAATGTCATCTAATATAGAAAGTTATTTGCATTGACTTGAATAATTAAAAAGCGATTTTAATTACACTATAAGTTATATGAAATCTCACATGAGTTTATTTATGACTTAACTGAGCAATAATTTATAGACTTAATTAATATAGTTTACGAGCAATTCGCTTGTTATCTAAATGCTATAAAACCACAGTTACATTAAATTTATCAAAAGAAAAATGATGAAAGTAGTAATATAAATATTATAATGAACGTGTTATTAATCCAAAAATCATGTTTTCATAATATACTGCTATCAACCAGTAATTAAAAATATATATTTAATATTTTTGTTGACTTCAATGACAGAAAATATCTGTATCGTTGATAATGGTATGTTTTGTTGACATGATATGAATCTCAGCTTAATTTTTCACTCGCCTCACTGTTCACTCATTTGTGTTAGATCTCTCGCCCAAGTATTCATGCGTAAAAATACTAGCTGAAATCATAGAAAACAATGAGGTAAGATATAGAAAAATCCATTGAATTTCTGCATTTACGCTGTTGAATGTTTTGGAGATCCTGACATAAAATAAATTTATATAATACAATGTCTACCGTAATCCATATGATACTTTCTCACTTGAGGGTGTACACATATTATGTAGGCTTTTTTAGGAATGCAATTCCTAGACTGTTTCAACTATTCCCGTAAGTCATCCAGTCATCCATCAAACAAACCAACCTCCATCAAATGTATAATGTTTCTAACCGTTTCCAAGAATGTATCTCAAATGGTGATGCGAATCTTTTTGTAGCCGTAACGCAATATCCATATTTTAAGCAAACAGAGTAGATTGTGCAAATCAGGATAAAAAACAAATACACGACGACAAATTCACAACACCACACCAAAGATTATGCATTTAAAAAGTTAAGCCTTACTATTTACATTACGCATAGACACACGCGCGCGCTCACACGCACACACATATACAGTTGTATAGATAGATAGAGAGATCAATAGATAGACAGATAAGTAGAAAATTAGAGTGGGGGAGAGAAAGAGAAAGAGATAATCAGAGAAGGAAGTCAGATAAGAGCATGAACTCTCAGCCCTTTGAATCACTTATGTAGATTTAAAACTGATTAATACACACAAACATACATGCATACGTACATAGTACATACATACCTGTATGCCTGCATGCATACTTAAATACATTCAGACATACATGCATACATTCATGCATGCCTACATACACTTAAATACATTCATGCTTGCATGCGTACATACATACACATAAATACATTCACACATGCCTACATACATACGTACATACATACATACATACATACATACATACATACATACATACATACATACATACATACTTTATAGTCGTGACAGCTATTTCCTATATTGAAAATGTTGTTACTTCCGCCGGCGCATTCAGGTCCGATTTGAATACCATAGAACGTAAATAACTACAAATACTGCAAGTTATTTTTATTTTAAAAGCACTAACGATTTTCACAACCTTTTGATCTTTAATAAATTATATATTTTCACAATTGTTTAAATTTGCATTGTTTTTCAGGGTAAGCAAACACATCACTGTTTCTACGTTAGGTGATGGACTAACGTTATGGGCTCGAAATCGGTGAAATAAAATTTGACCGTAATAACATTTATAGTTAAAACTATGAACAGACCCAGGTCAACACCGATTGAGGATGCCAATGTTTTAAGAAATTATTCCAACTGTGAATATAACGCTTCTTTCCAATAGTTTGTTTTAATTTAGCAAGGATTTAGTTGTGATTTCTAGTAGGCTGAGTGACCATTCTTCTTCTTCTTCTTCTTCTTCTTCTTCTTCTTCTTCTTCTTCTTCTTCTTCTTCTTCTTCTTCTTCTTCTTCTTCTTCTTCTTCTTCTTTTCTTCTTCTTCTTCTTCTTCTTCTTCTTCTCATCATCACCATCATCGTCATTATTGTTATTATTATTATTATTATTATTATTATTATTATTATTATTATTATTATTATTATTATTAACACTAGTAGTAGTAGATAAGCAGGCTCACGATCATAAGATAGTGAGGTCGTTTCCGGGCCAGAGATGTGTGTTGTGTTCTTGAGCAAGACACTCTATTTCACGTTGCTGCAGTTCATTCACGTATAGAAATGAGTTGCAACGTCACTGTTGCCAAGCTGTATTGGCCTTTGCCTTCCCCTTGGATAACACTGGTGGCTGGTATGCATAGGCGACTGCTGCTCTTCCATAAACAACATTGCCCGGTCTCGTACCATAGCACTTTCTGGGTGCAATCCGATGGTCATACATATACGAAGGGGTTTTTTTTGCAGACGGCGAGATGGCAGAATCGTTAGCCCCTTGGAGGAAATGCTTCGTGGTATTTCGCCCGTCACTATGGTCTGAGTTCAAATTCCGCCGAGGTTGACTTTACTTTTCATCCTTTCGGGTCAGTACATTGAGTGAAACATTGGAGTCGATAATATCGACTAGTCCCCACCCCACAAATTTCAGGCCTTGTGCCTATAGTAGAAAGGATTATTATTATTATTATTATTATTATTATTATTATTATTATTATTCAGGCGACGAGCTGGCAGAATCGTTAGCACGCAGGGTGTAATGCTTAGCAGTGTTTCGTATGTCCCTACGTTCTGAGCTCAAATTCCGCCGAGGTCGACTTTGCCTTTCATCCTTCCGGGGGTCGATAAATTAAGTACCACTTGCGTACTGGGGTCGATCTAATCGACTGGCCCCCTCCCACCAAATTTCAGGTCATGTGCCTATAGTAGAAAGGAGTTTTACTATTATTATTATTATTATTATTATTATTATTATTATTATTATTATTATTATTATTATTATTATTATTATTTTTATTATTTATTATTATTATTTTTATTATTATTATTATTATATTATTATTATTATTATTATTATTATTATTATTATTATTATTATTATTATTAGTTGTAGTAGTAGTAATAGTAATAGTAGCCGGGATTATTATTGTTAGTAAAGCTGTGAACGGGCAGAATTGTTGGCACGGCGGGTAAAATTCTTAGTGGCATTTCGTCTGTCCTTTCTCGTTGAGTACAGTTTCCACCGAGTACACCCATCCACGAAATTGCTGGCTTTGTGCCAAAATTTGAATTCAGTATTAAAACAAAACATACATACCATAGTCATTAGATTGGTAGATTCATTGGAATGTCACCCCAAGTGAATTGCAGTTAGTGGTCCTGTTTTATGCTTATGTTCTATGCAGAAATTATGCGAAGATCAATTCCTCGTTCATTCTTCGACAGTTAATAAAGTAGGGTATCAGTGAAGTACTGAGGTGATTTTAATCAATTGTTCCACACTCACGAGAACTTTTGTCCTTGTGCTTATTTGAGGCATTCTTATTAGTGTTATGCTTATGTAAGTACTCAGTGGCATATATGAATAAATATTAGTATATCAGAATGAACTGTTTAGGTATAACATAAATAATATTATGTGAACATTATTTCACTGCATATATAATACTATTGTATAATCATATAATTTATACTAAATAGAATATATTTATACAGTAATATAATATGAAATAGCAGAGCATCATTTTAAGACTGATTGAATGTCATTCCAAAATAATAAAAAATAATTTTATGTGATTATAAAACTGTGTCTGTATTTTAAAGCCTATAAAACCTGTAAAATAAATTAGTTAAAAAGAAACAGCTATAATTCGCTTAATAGCATCATTAGCGGCTATAGTTTTTACAAATACACACACGTGCGCACGCAAATACTTATGCACAAATACACACACATGCGCACACATATTTATGCGCATATACATACACATATGCACACACAGACACACGCATTTTTTGTGTGTGTACGCACTTTCAGAATGGGATGAAACATTTGCATTCACCCACAATGTAAACGCAGACAGAAGCGTGAGCACGCACAAGCAATTAATACATGAAATAGTAACGGCATACTGATAACATCGTGATGTCATTACTATAATTAAATGTCAATAAAACCGCAGCAATACTAATAGCATTAGAACCAGCACCACTTTCTTCACCACAAACAACAGAAATACCTCCAATCAGAAAGTAGTTTCACTGATTCTAGAGCTGTGGAAAGACTGTATAAAAATTCCCTTTTAAGAAATCATAACGTCAATTAAAAGAAAACATATATTGTTTAAATGATTCTGTATGCACAGAGCGTAGGAAAAATACAAAATAGTCACAACTGCAATGCTTTAGATCATACGTCTGATCACTCAGGCCTTATAGCGTTACTCACGCCTTATAGCCTCAGATAACTTAGCCCTCGATGCATTGTACCAGACAGAAAGACGTTTTGGGCCTTATCAATGATACTCTATTCGATGGTCCCGAAACCTTCAGATAAAGTGAGACGAGCATGTAGAATTTTCACTATCCCAGCTCCTGAAGGCTTGTTTATGCAGCATATACCTTCACTTGAAAATATTATCCGTCATGCCCATGTGGTGTGTTACGATGCCATTGGTTGGTGTCAGTTGGAATCAATTTGAATAACACATTGATGAAATTCGTTTGATAAGCTAGTTAATTGATTGAAGGAAAGTAAGTTTCGTTATTCAGTTAGAAAATTTCGTTATACAGTTAGATAACATTTTAGATATTCACTTAGTTATGTATAAAACAGTAACTAATGGATTCAAGAGAAAACCACACAATATAAATTGGTTCTAAAAGAATAGTTTAAAAGACCATGGGTTATAGTTATCTGAAGCCGAAAATGTATAAAATGGGGTTAGTGTTTATTGACAAATTAAACTGATTATGATTCAAAGTATATGAGAGCTAAGTAATTAGAAAATTTAAATTGATAATTAGCCAACTGATAATGAGGAGTTATATTCGATATCTTATCTCGGAAATCAATAATGTATATATATATATATATATATATATATATATATATTATATATATATATATATATATGTATGTATGTATGTATATATGTGTATGTATGTATATATGTATATGTATGTATATATGTATATGTGTGTATGTATATGTATGTATGTATATGTATGTATGTATGTATGTATGTATGTATATATGTATATGTGTGTATATATATGTATGTAATTATATATATATATGTATGCATGTATATATGTATGTATATATATATATACACAGACACACACACATATAGAGAGAGAGAAACGAGAGAGAGAGAGAGAGAGAGAGAGGGATAGATAGATAGATAGATACACTCCCTCACATATATATTTATATGCGCGCACATGTATGTGTTCATGTTGTTTATACATATATCCACATATAAATATGTGCATACTTATGCTTTTATGTGTATCACCCCCATGTGCGTACAAATATGAGTGCGTGCACGCGTGCGTATATTTTTGTATGTATGTATGTGTGTTTTCACTGCTATATGCACAACCATTTATATATCTGTGTGTTCTCTTCCCTCCAAAAATACGTACAAAATCAAACGCGTAAAAATAATAATAGTAAATATCTAAGTGAACGTATTAATGAAATTATGCAAATTGCGAACAATCTCATTCATGATAATTAGTTTATTCTTATGCGCTATTTCCTTTATATCCCTCTTTTCCTGTGCATTCTGTTCCCCTTCTCTGGCTCTCCTTGATCTTTCTCATTCTCTCACACACACTCTCTCTCTATCTCTCTCTCTCTCTCATCATCCTCTTTTCTCTTTCTATTTTACTAAGATATTGTCATTCTTCCTAAGGATTTCTTGAAAAAGAAGCATAAATAGATTAGAAGAATTTATAATTAACGAAATAATGGAGCTTATAAGAAGGACGTTATTTTTACCATAAAATTTATATAAATTAAAAATGGCAAAAACAAGATAGTTAATGAATGAGGTTTTGACTTCAGGTAGAACGGAGTGGATTTATTGGCAGTAAACGAATATATTATGGGAAATTGCACGTCTGAAGGAAGGTTAAATGAATATTTTATAGTTTTTATGATGGGTAGAAGTCGTGATGTCGGGCAGAGAGAAATAAAGAATAGCTTCAATGAAATTTAAGAAACACTATAATTCACATCGTTTCCTGAATTTAACCCCTTAAGATAGATGCTACTTTCTCCTTTTTTGTTCATATAGATATATACATGCATGCATACATACATACATACATACATACGTACGTATATATATATATATATTATATATATATAGACATACATAAGTATATATATATATATATATATATATATATATATATATATATATAGACATACATGCATATATGCAACCACACATACACACTCATAAAATGTACGTGTGTATAGATGCATTTGTATCTGTGTCTGTATAGGTATTTGTGTATGTGTGAGCCTAGAAAGAGATAATAAGTGGCAGAAACAGACAGGTTTTATGAAGTAGAAGTTACAACACAAATATGCATCCACGTTTTATTTACTCTGCGTTTCGAAGATAGGGACATCTATTCATCTATCTATCTATCTATCTATCGCGTCACATAGGTTTTTTCCATGTGTCAGAGTGTGTGTGCGTTTGTGAGCACGCACGCACATGCACACACATGCACACACACACACACGCACGCACACACACAACACAACTTCCTTTCTATCTGGTCAAGTCTCTTCTACCGTCGTCTCAGGCTGACCAATGCGTTCTGAGTGGTATTTAGTTGAAGGAAACCTGTAGAAGCGAAATGCTATGCCTACATCGCAACTCGATAATAACCGATATACATTATCCTCCATTGTGGAGGAACATGGCCAAGTGGTTAGAGCAGCGGACTCGCGGTCGAGGGAACACGGGTTCAAATCTCAGACCGGACAATGTGTGTGTTTTTCTGAGCGAAACACCTAAGCTCCACGCGGCTCCGGCAGAAGATAATGGAAAAAACTTCTGCTGACACTTTCGCCACGACTTTCTCTCACTTTTTCCTCCTGCATCTTGCAGCTCACCTGCGACGGACCGGCGTCCCGTCCAGATGGGGAATCTACACGCCAAGGAAACCGGGAAACCGGCTCTTATGAGCCAGGGATGGCTCGAGAAGGAACAAACATTATCCTCCATTAACCAACGTTGTTTACGAAGGGAAGCCAAACGTTAATAATCAGGTGAGCTGTTGTATAGTCAAATATGTTCCATCTAACCTTTTTCCTGGACATATTGCAGATATGGCCACGTTAACATATCTGCCATTTTCTTTTAAGGTTGCATGTCGTACTTTCAGGAAAACTTCTAACATGTCAAGCAGTAGTATGTGATGAAGATGATGCAAATGATGATGATGACGATGATGATGAGGATAAGGATAATTATATGGTAGTGATGATTATGGTGGCAATTCATTGGAATAGTACCAAATGAACAAGTATGAACAAGGAGATAATATTATCCATATTAGATAATAGATAAATCTAAAGCCGACGAGGAATAAGACAAATTGGGTTATGATTACGTTGATGCTGATATTGTTGTCGATGATAATGATGATGATGAAGATGACGATAATGATGATGGTGATGACGACGACGTCGACGACGATGATAATGATGAGAGTGATGATGATAATAATCTTGATCATTATGATGAAGATTGATGACGAAGAAAATTTTGATGAAGCTGCTGCTGCTGTTGGTGGTGATGATCATGATAATGACGATGATGATATCTACGACAACGACGATGAAGGTGACAATGTCGGCATTAGTAATGAAACTAATTGTCGAAGTTGGACTATTAACCTCTTGTCTAATACTTTGTTACATCAACGTCAGCAAATGTGTTATTTCAAGTTATCGCAACGAAGCATATGACACATGTACTACTACTACTACTACTACTACTACTGATAATAATAATAATAGTAATAATAATAATAATAATAATAATAACGATAATAATAATTTTGGCGCAAGCCCAACAATATTGGGGAAAGGGTAAGTCGGTTACATCGATTCCAGTGCTCGACTGGTAATTATTTTATCAGCCCCCGAGGGATGGAATGCAAAGTCAACCTCGGCGGAATTTGAACTCAGAATATAAAGACGGACAAAACGCTGCTAAGCATTTTGCCCGCCGTGCCAACGATTCTGTCAGCTTGCCGCCTGACTACTACTACTACTACTACTACTACTACTACTACTACTACTACTACTACTGCTACTACTGCTACTACTGCTGTTGCTTTTATTAATTATAATTATTACAAAGTTTTGCCATAAATTTTTGCCACGAGTGTTCAACTGGCACTTATTTTATCGACACCGAAAGGACGAAAAGCAAATCGACTTCGGCGGAATTTGAACTCAGAGCGTAGCGGCCGACGAAATACCGCTAAGCATTTCGGCTGGCGTGCAAACGATTCTGCCAGCTCGCTGCCTTGTGTTGTAATAATAATAGTGGCTTTAATAATATTATAATTATAATAATTCTTTAAATTTTGACACAAGGCCAGCAATTTCGGGAGACGGGAGTAAGTCGATTGCACAATGATGAGGGTTATGATGATGATAATAGTGATGGTAGTTATAATATCTCTCTTCTTCAAGTAGTTATTTGCACTTTAAAATTGCCGTTTTCAATTATTTTTACATATTCGTATTGCATAATAGAATATTTCTCAATACCATTGCCAAGAATTTATTCTCCCATATGCTACATTTTCTCTGATGTCGTTTCATGGACATTCACTGTGTTGAAACAACAGGTTAACTGTGAGAGAATAGAAGTAAACTAAATTACACAATACTCAGTTCTTTAAAAAAATGTGGAGTTACAAAATTACTAGATCGGAAATTTCCAAACATAGACACAAACACACACATACCCACCACATAGCTACATACATACATACATACATACATACATACATACATACATACATACATACATACATACATACATACATACATACATACATATATATATTTATATATATATGTATGTATGTATACTCAGTAGTGTACAGCTCATGTTCTCTGTAGGTTAATATTTGTATTGAAAATATGATACAGAATTGCACGAACAAAAGTTACACTTTCACGACGAATATGTAAGATCGTTTGCATGCAATAACAACGAGTTCAGATTTGGCTAAAGCTTCTAAACCAGATTTGGCGAAGGCTTCTCCGGTTATGGTAATGAAATTCACATCTTTTCTATAACTTATTGCTAAAATTTCAAATTAAAAGAGGTGCAGCATCGTCGAAGAAACTCTACACGAGGAAGAATGGGAAATGTCACTGTTGCTATTGGGATAAATGTAACGATTACGTCTGAATAGGGGGTCATTGTAGATCCTTTAAATATGTACGGCACCTTCGATAGGCTTTCTATGGGGTAGTAGACACCTCTCTTGTGAATTATTCAAAAGAAGAGTTGCCTGTGGTTTGCTTAGAAGTGATACGTTTAAGCCAGAGATAATGTGAGGAGTCCAAACTCTAGTATCAACAGCAAATCCTCAATAACTCTTCACCACCACTGCCACCATCGTCACCAAACTCGATGCTACCAGAACTCATACCATTATCAGCAGCGCTACAAACACAGTCGCCGCCGCTACACTACTGCTACTACTACTACTACCACCACCACCACCACTACTACTACTACTACTGCCATCACCACCACCACCACCACCACTACCACCACCACCACCACCACCACCACCACCACTACTACTACTACTTTTATGAAATACCTATACTTCCACACCGGCATCAGTTATATAACATTACATATTTCATACTACTGTCATCGCCGCCAGCCACACCACTGCGAGTATTGCAAGCATAAAAGTAACCTAAGTTACAGCTGAAGTAATACTGTTACTATCTTCCCTATCGCCATGCATTAAAGCCATACGAAAACGTCTGCTTCGTCCGGTATGATTTAAAGTTTCAAATCTTTAAATCATACCGCTAAAATGATCATCGCCATCACCGTCTTTGTCGTTGTTCTAAAAGCAAGCATCTCTACTAGCAGCAGCAGCCAATCTGCAACCTAAACGATATTCCTTTTACTGCCATCTACCCTTCACCTCAGAACAGATTTTCAATCGTTTTGGAAGCAACCAGCTGCAAACACATCTTTGAGCATTGACCCAATACTAATTCCTAAAGTCAATTAAACATAAACCATGAAGTGCACACACAACCCCACCACACACACACAACCTCACCACACACAAATATATAGACAGACACATATATATATAAACAAAAAGACATACTAAAGTACGCATAAACCACTGCCGAACACATACATACAAATAAAAATAGATACAAACATACACTTAGGTACACGTAGGGAAGTACATACGCATACATAGAAAAATTCATGCTAATAGATATACCAATTTCTATATATCTTTTACTGTACACACCATGTGTATACACTCAATGAAGCACACGCATGCTTTGACATACCCACACATATCTCTCTCTCTCTCTCTCTCTCTCTGTTTCTTTCTCTGTCTCTGTCTGTCTCTGTCTGTCTGTCTGTCTCTCTCTCTCTCTCTCTCTCTCTCTCTGTATATATATATATATATATATATATATATGTTTATATGCATAATGTTCAAGTAAGTTTAAATACAAACATGTATATTTTTAGTGAATGCACACATACACAAACACTCTGACCCACCGGTAGAAATGTATTCACATGTGACATACAAGTGTTCTTATTCAAGCATACAATAATTACTTTGGTATAACCACTTAGATCTACACATGGGCGTATATGCAAACGCATGTAACTAATTGGTGTGCACACACAAACACGCAGACACACACACACACACATATTTATAAGTGCTAGTTAGTAACAAGCATATACATTTCCATACACACTGACAGATATACTTAGGTACGCACGTACGAAAGTACGTACGTACTTATATAAGTATATATGCATCATTGTATATATGTATATATGTGTGTGTGTATATGTATGTATATATGTATGTATGTATATGTGAGTGTTTGTGTGTGTCTGTTTGCCTGTCTGTCTGTACGTATGTACGTATGTATGTATGTATGTATGTATGTATGTATGTATGTATGTATGTATGTATGTATATATGTATATATGTATGTAAGTATAGTTTCCAATTGTAAAAATGTGGTTGTTACACGTCCTCTGAAAGCGAAGATTACAATAAATCAACAAATGTTCTTCTATAGTATGAACACACACACACACAGACCTATCATTTTGAGGTATCATTCATTTATTCAGTCCATGTTATCATCTTGGTTTGCCAGAAATAACAACCAAATGTCTATCAAGTCATACTTTATGTTCTTAAAAGTAGCAAAACCATTAAATAAGGTTGTCTTCTTTACATCAATGAAAGAAGAAAGAAAAGAACATCATGGTTGGTGTTGGAGTGCAGTCTATAAGACTTAAACGGTTCTAGGAATCCTCAGATCAACATATTCTTTTATTCTTTTACTTGATCGCGGCCATTCTAGAGCACTGTCTTTAGTTGAGCGAATCGACTATTCTTTGTAAGTCTAGTACTTATTCTATCGGTCTCTTTTGCCGAAACGCTAAGAAACGGAGACGTAAACACACCAGTATCGGTTGTCATGCGATGATGCGGGGAGTAACACAGGCACACAAACATATACACACACAAACTCCAACGATATATATATATACATATATATATATATATATATATATATATATTATATATATATATATATATATATATATATATATACACATATCTATATATAAACCCTTTCTATCGTCCTATTTTTTTTATGTTGTATGTGGCTAATAAAAGAATAAATAATAATAATAATAATAATAATAATAATTATTATTATTATTATTATTATTATTATTATTATTATTATTATTAGTAGTAGTAGTAGTAGTAGTAGTAGTAGTAGTAGTAGTAGTAGTAGTAACTCACTCCTACAATGGCCACCACTATAACAACAGTTCGTTCATTACATAGTTTTTGGCTTTATTCTGAGGTTATTTTCTATGCTTTGTTTCTTTGGTGGTTAACTTGAAGGTAGCTTAAACATATAACATTGGGACCTTCACACCTCACACAACGTTTTCCTATTCTGTTTCACATGGTATAAAACAGTTATTATATTCTATAAGATTTTACTGAAATTAATGAAGAGAAATGTACCACATTTGTTTGTCAGCAATGTGACATAAGCGAATCGCAATGATTCAGTTTTCGAGGATTCTACAGCGATAGCAGACATAAAAATGATAATAGACAACTTATCTTTAAAAGGAATAAATAAATGAATATACAAATAAAATTTAAACCTAGATGGAAGGTATAAAACACAAAGATAAATCTTTCAAGATTTATAACTATTAAATGCTCGCAGTCGGCAGTGAGCTTAATTTTAGTGTATAATTTCGGTTACTAAACAACAGTCAAAAGAATGATGATGATGATGATGATGATGATGATGATGATGATGATGATGATGGAGACAACGACGACGATGGGAATGATAATGCTGCTGCTAATAATGATGAAGTTGAAGATGAGTATGATGATGATAACAAAGCTACTGGATTTCGATAGAACTAGGAAGCCATTCAAAATGCTTATCGTAAAACAGCCTAAAAGAAATATTGATAGGTTTTACCTCCTAAGAATGGGAGGAGATAGTGGTTTGTTAAATGCAGAAGGCATCGTCGGTACTTTGCGACCAGAAATAATGGAGAAGTCACTGAAACATTGACAGTACTCAAGAACAGAAAGAAAAACGTTAGAAATCATTGGAAAAAAAAAAAGAACAAGGAAATACATGATCAGTTTACGTAGTAAATCGGGAATGTTGAAAGTGAAGAATGCTGTTGCAATCGAGAGATGGTAACTTGAAACAAGAAACTGAATCGATGATTATAGCTGGTCAGGAATAAGTGATTGAAATGAATTTCATAAAGAAAACGATTGATAAAACTCAGTCAGCGAACGCAAACGCAGAATGTGTGGAAAAGGGGATGAAAGTATCAATCATGTCGTTAGTGAGTGCAGTAAGATGACCGAAAAGGAATATAAATGCGGGCATAAGAGTGTCGGTAAAAGGCTGCATTGAGATGTAAGCTAAATTCATAGATTCGGATTGATGGGAAAGTAGTAAGAACATGAGCCAGAGGCTGCGACTGTGTGATGATTACAAGATTTTATGGGATTTCTCCAAATGAAGCAAGAAACCATATATGATCGTATGAATGAGAGAAGAAAAAAAAATGCGAAACGGTGTAAGATCATAAACTTTGCCCTATTAAATAATGGTGTAGTTAAAGTTAAAAGAACTGTGATAATTGAGAACTTTCATGCCTTAGTCAGACTAAAAAAGACATTGTGATACACAACATTGTTTATTTGGTAATTTCTACAGTCGGTATGATACTCAAACCTCTACTTAGGAGGCTGTAGACTATTTGAATTGGGACATATACTGCCAACATGCATAAAAGCACCATCTTTTATTTTGCAAGTATCCATAGAAATATTTGAGAAGGTTTGTTCCCAAATTTCAAGCTAACATCCCTAATAATAATTCTGTCTACTATAGGTACAAGGTTTGAAATTTGGTGGGTGGGTGACTCGTCTATTACATCAACCTCATTGATCAGCTGGTACTTATTTTATAGACCTGGGAAGGATGAAAGGTAAAGTAGATCTCGGCGAAACTCGAACTCAAAACAAAGCCGAAAGAAATGTCACTAAGCATTTTGTCCGCCATGGTAACAATTCTGCCAACATGACACCTTAATAGTAATAATAATGATAATGCTAATAATAGTTTCAAATTTTGGCACAAGGCCTGCAATTTCGGATGAGTGGTAAAGTCGATTACATTGGGCCCAGTGCTCCACCGAAGCCTTTTATCCTTACAGCATATACTCGAACGAAACACTGCTAAGCATTTTATCCGGCGCACTAACGATTCTACCAATAATAAAAGTTGTTTTAAACGTAGCAACTAAGGTCAGAAATCTAGGAGTAGACAAACGATTCAATTGTCTCCTGTTCCTGACAATTACGTTATGTTATCGGAAGGATACAATACAAAGTTCACTTCGGCGTCGCTTGAACTCAAGCGTAAGATGACATGACTCAATAGAATATTAAAACAGTGTTTAGAAATAGTAAAACAACTAGTCCACTGAATAGAACACAGTTCATATTCTGAAATAGGGAGATTTCATGTCTTGGATGCAAGATTTCTGCAAGAAAAAAGTGGCATTGATAGATAGATAGATAGATAGATAGATCGATAGATAGATAGATAGATAGATAGATAGATAGATAGATAGATAGATAGATAGATAGATAGATAGATAGATAGATAGATGGATGGATTGACGGTTGGACGGACAGACAGATAGCTAGCTATTTCGATCGATGGAGAGGCAGCCAGACAGACAAATTGTTGGTTGGATGGAGAGAGAGAGAGAGAGAGAGAGAGAGAGAGAGAGAGAGAGAGAGAGAGAGAGAGAGAGAGAGTGAGATAGAGAAAATAAATAAATAAATAACGAAAGAAAGAAATATGCTACGTGCAGCATTCGCTTCATAACGAAATTATTGTAATGTTATTTATCATAAGGACAATTAATAAAGGGAATATATTAAAAGCAATAATTACAAAATATACTCAGCATTTACGCAAGGAAGATTATGAAACAATACAGGCATGGATTATATAAAAATACATAATATAAAAGAGATGCCTCAGCATCCTGATTCCTCTGGTTAGCAACGGGAAGGGTCAGCTCTTTAAGTGTATGTATGAGCACAGGCCATTCTTACAATTACCACTACGAATTCAGTAGATTTCCACAGTGGGTATAGAACATCTTTTGCCACTCCTATGGTGTTGATCATGATTATTATGATTACGATGATGATGATGATCGGCATAATGATCATGATCTTCCTCCTCACCCTTTTCCTCACCTTCATTATCACCGTAGTCATCAGCATAAACATCACTATCGTTTTGACTAGAAAACAGTAAAATAAATCATTAATTGTAAAAAAAAAAACAGAGAGGGGGGGGAGAGAGAGAGAGAAAGCTAAACAAAAAATAATGTCAAAACCGGAAATTTTTGTGGAAAAAACGGAGAGAGAGAGAAAGAGGGGGGAGGAAAGAGATAGAGAAAAAAAGAGAGAAAGCTAAACAAAAAATAATGTCACAACCGGAAATTTTTGTGGGAGGACAGATTCCTTTAATGTTTAATAACTAATCTCAGCAAGACACATGCGTGTATATATATGTATATATATGCACACACATACGCGTAGTTGAGAAAATAAAATTAAGATAGTTAAACACTGCAGACAATCTAGAATACATTTTCCAGAACAGTGATTTTCTATCCAAGATCTTTCCTGTTTTTTTTTTTTAACTTTGTTTTAACAATATCCCTCGCTTCTGTATTATGTCAGTACTCATTATGGTGTTATAGTGCTTGCATATATATATATATATAGATATTATATATATTAGATATATATATCTAATATATATATATATATATATATATATATATATATATATATATATAAATAATATATTATATATAATATATATATGTATGTGTGTGTATACTTTATGTACATATAGTGTATATATATATATATATTGTTTAATATATATGTATAATATATATTTATATATCTATAATATATATGTATATATGCATAATATATATATGTTATATATATATATATATATATATATATATATATATATAATATATATATATATATATAATATATATATATATATATATATATGGCTTTGCATACACACACACATACACACATGTATGTAAGTCTATATACGCACAGAAGCAGAAAAAGTAAAAGAGATACCTTATTTTTTCAATAAGGTATAATAAAATTGATTGTATGCAAGGTGGGTTACTGTGATCATCTTATTCTGTGCAGTGGAATGGTGTTTTTTTTATTTGAACATATACATTGATGGATTTTAACTTACACACACACTTGCGCAACACATTCGCACATATTTATATATTACAAATGTGTGCATGTGTATGGTTTATATATATATATACAAATTCTCATACACACACACACACTCAAGTATATATATATATATATATATATATATATATATATATATATATATATATATATATATATATATATATATATATATTATAGTGAAAGAGGACGAGGAGATAGTTGATTGCTTGAAGATATGTTGACCTTATTGTTTGTATGTGTATGTGCGTGAGGTTGTGTATTTAAGTATCTGTATGTGTCTGTATCTGTGTATGAATTCCTGTGCAATCTACATGGAATCTTCACACAGGAAGCTTTTAGCTAACAAAGCGACATTAAATTATCTTACATTGCATTGCTAACTCTACAGAACCGAAGGTCGTTCGCATCACCGATTTCTAAATTGTTCCTAAGTGATTATTTTTAACTCGAACATTGTTCCTCCCTTACATAAATACATACAAGTACACACACACAAACACACAAACACACACGGTCGCGCACGCATACACACACATATGCATATATGTGTGTATGTGTGTACGTAGAGAGAAATCAAGTGAGAGAAAGAAGAGTTAGATGCATAGATATATGCATATATGAATGTGTGTCTGTGTGCGTGTGTTAATGTATGTATAAACGTACGCGTATCGTTTCTTTGAGAGTTACAATAATAACAACAAGAACAACTATATTTACGGGTATAAGGCTTTAGTTACAATGCTACATCTATACATCACAAAAATATAAAAGATTTTGAAAATCAGAATATCACTTCGAATGAAAGAAGAACGATAACTGTAACTATAGAGAAAATCGGAAAGTGTGTAATAAATTTCTTTGTTTATTTTTGAGAAGAAAAAGAAGAAGAACAAAGGTGATTTGGACAGCAGCAAGAACAAAATAAACAACAGAAATTAGGAAGGCAACCCCATCATTATCGTAATCATCAGAGTGGATGACATTTACAATTTCATTCGTTATGCCTAAGGCAAAGAATATCTGAAACATTTGCTCGCTATAGAACCGAGTCAAAAGCTTTGGCAAAATCTACAAAGATGGCGCACAAAGACGTATCTTTCTTCATTGAGATGTTTTAATGAGTCAAAATACCTTCAAGGGTGGAGCGGCCTTTACGAAACGGTATTGGTTTGATCTGAGCACTGTTTCGATAGAGTCTCCGATTCGACTGAACATGATACGGTTAAAGAGTTTGGCTGAGCATGACATCAGGCTAATGTCACGATACGAGCCGTATCCTGATATATCTACCCCTTTATGGGACAAGAATGATGCGGTTCAGCTTGAATTTCGATGAGCTCGATAGGTGATCTAAATAGAATTTAGAATAGGATGAAATAGAAAAACATTCCGGCGGAACACTATGGTACACAATTTGCCGGTCTTTAGCTGTTTAGCAGCAGTTAGAGTTCTTAGTGGTTTTGACCATGTTCGAATATTTCAGATTCATGCTGCGAATGACATACCAAAAGAAGTTGTAAATGATAACTGTTTTATCTATGGGGAATGCAAAAGATTCCTATGCATCCGTGGCAGAGATAGTAACACATTCGCAGACAACGCAAGAGTTCTCTTAGGAGACAACTTATCTTCTTTCCTTTACATCATAATCTTCGACAACATACTACGGTAGGCTATAGTGTCTGAGCTAGACATAACTCTCTGACCCCACCAAAATTCACGTTGTCCAGCACCATACTCGTTGATCTTAGTTTAGCAGATGACAACGCACTCGTTTTACATACAATCATACACGCTCAAATTCTCCTAAAAATCTTCAGTCGGCTGCCATTGATGTTGATTTCCCAATAAATCTCTGGAAGAAAAAGATCATAATCACTGGTAAAAATACACTTTCATCGGGGCCAAATGAGTCAGTTGGCGATTTCTACTGCCTGAGATTTCGCATTCACTCTACCAGCACAGATTGTAGCATTCGTAAATTTAAAACTTGGTCAGCATCCGAAAAGTTATAGAAAATTTAGTAAGCACCACAACTATAACGTGAGCTCAAGCTACGCCTAATTCGTACTACTATAGAAAATGTTCTGTCATACGGCTCTAAATGCTGGTCTCTTGCAGTGGTTCTACAACGATCACCAGACGATACAGACACTTAATTTCTGTGTAAGGTCTTATACGTCTTTCATGCCGATCTTATACTATACCAAACAATACAATATATGGATCTTTAACGTTCTTCAGCCAGGCAGCCAAGCAAAGACGGTTAAAATTTTGAGGCTACTGTTTTCATCGAGCAAATCAACCTGTTAATGCGATTCTTTTTCTATAACTCTGTGAGGACGTTCAAGCCTGACCTTTAGACCTGTATGTCCGTGAATTGATGCGGGTCATAGGACTGTGCAATGTTTCAGAGTTGGCACGCGAAATGTTATCTCTCACAGCCTGGTGGGAAGTTATCTCTCGAGACGTGGTCCACGATTGTTGTGGGGTAGACTAATGGAAATAATCATCATTATCCTCACCTTCATCTTTATCGTCATAATCACCGTCATTTTCACCATCTTCGTTGTCGTCGTCATCATCATGATTATCGTCCTACATACAAGAACAACAATAAAATAATAACTAGGGCAGTTTTAGTTACTTTAACAATAACAACAAAAACGTAAATTATAAACAAAGACAGGGGGAAAAGGATGATGAAAGTAGTAATAACATTTTCAGACTATCACCACAACTATAACAACATCAAATACAACAACAACGCAATGGTCACACAAGCATTCAAACGTATTAATATAAAAAATCCTAACAGGAAAACAAAAAAGGCATATCGATAACAGCAATTCGGGAAATAATAATACCATCCTTCTCCTCATCATCATCTTCATCAAATTCACAAGTATTAACACCGGCAGCTCCCCACTACCATCACCACCACACACCACAAAAAACAAACAATAATTACAGAAACGACAGCGACTGCAATAACACGATCAGTAGAAAATATAATAACTGCAAAACCAGTAAATAGGAAGCGAAACAACAACTGTGACAAGCATGGCGTACGAAAGAAATAACTGTTACATAAACAACAGCAAGAACAACAACACGAACAACAAGTGGCTGTACGACGTCACGCTTATAAATGCATACACGCCGACATTATTAATACTAGCCAATCACGCACATAAATAAACTACTGCAAACTTGAAACAAAAATACCAACAGTAGCATCAATAACATCAACAAGATCCACCATTTATATACTGTCGGGGACAATATGTCACTGATTTTCTTGCTAAAAATAACAGCTACGTTTCCTTCAAATTATCTTCTATTAACATAAATCAGGACATGCTAGATTGTGTAACTTTACGTAAAGGGGGTGAGTTGGCTGAATCGTTTGAGCGTTGAAGAAAGCCTTACAGTTTTCTCCGGCTCTTTACAATCTGAGTTCAACCCTCTTCGAGGTCAAATTTGTCTTTTCTCCCCACCCGTGGGGTCGATAAATGTACCTGTGAAGTAATGGGTTCGTTGTATCGACTATTCTGCATCTCTATATATCACTGGTCTTGCGCTTAGATCAGGAACCAAAATGCTGCCCTATGTAACCTTAAAACAAAAAGGAATAATAACGGAAATGCCGAGGCTGGAATACTTTTGATTGTAGACCTGTACGATTTGGGTTAATCAGGGAATACACGAAACAACAACCACAATAATAACAGCAGCAGTAGGCGCGTGAACGGTACTGGCATCATTATTACGGTAATTTATACGGAAACTTTCACGTGTTCACTCAGTCTGCAAGGAATAGCACAGATTGGTCATGCCTGGGTCATCGGTGACACGTTTTCTGTAACAGGGTGAATTAGGAG
>NC_042999.1:76097521-76101384 GCF_006345805.1 Octopus sinensis | reverse complement strand
CCTATAATTTAGCATCTGCTCTGCTACCTCCCTATGGATAGGGCATATTACCCCCTCTTCAGTTTTGACTGGGAGCTTACCACTTGCAAGAAAGAAGCTCTGAAAAGAAGCTGTAGCGGTTTGCAAGGGCTCGTTGCACGATTTGAGAAGGATCGCTGGGAATCCATCAGGGTCCAGCAGCTGAGTTTGTGTCAATCTCATCAATGGCTAGTGTGATATCATTCTTCTCGATGTTGATGTACTCAATTTTTGTTCTCTTTGGTCGCTGGTAAAGTGGCAAAGAATTCTTCTGGGTTGTTTACTTGCCTGTGTCCTAGAGGTGTAGTGAACACACTTTGGAACTGTTCATTCAGTATTTCACTTATCCTCGTGGGATTTCCTGTTGAGAGAGCCATCTTTTTGGAAGAGAGGTCCTATTCTCTGGTTGCACTGTGGCTGTCTCTTGGCAAACTTAAAGAAAGCTTTGGGTTGATTTATATTTCTATTACCCAAGCTTCTTTATCTGCTCTCTCCTTTTCATGGGACTGATGTAGACTTTTTCAGTTCCATTAGCATTCTTCGAGCCGAGACTTCTCACCACTTTTGGTGTGCTGCTCAGGCGGTTTGCAATCCTTGTCCGTCGTCTCATAAGAATCCTCCTTTCTATAGGGATCCTTTTTGTTCTTGTGTGTGCTGGCCCTGCCCTGACACATGGGACAATTTGTCACATATGGCTTGTATTATGGACATGAAGTGTTGTGTTTCATGTTATGTCCGTTGTGGAGAGACATTCAGGCCAATCCATGTTGAGGATCTCTTTCTCAATCGACTTCCAGTTGGCTTTATGAAAGTTTAAGTTGGAGAGATGGTGGGTGCTTCGTATAGGGCTGTGTGTCTGCGGGGGATTTTGTTCCATACATAGACAGCTCATTATGTTTTGTGATCCGAGATCATTGTCGGCATCACATTAACATTATGGATAATATCCATATGTTGTTGTAAAGCAGAGATCCAGTATATTATCTGCCCTTGTTGGTGCAGCAGAACTATTTGCTCCATGAAAGAGGTATTTGTGAGATGGAGCAGGACTCCACCTGTGCCTGCTGATGGTGTGTCATCCCTGGGAGCATCTGCCCCCCAGGCCATTCCACATTGGGGAGGTTAAAGTCACCCATGAAGAATACACTGTTGTGCTGTTCAAGGTTGGTGAGGACTCCTCCTATTTTGTTAGGCAGTCTCAAAACATGCCTGAGTGTTTTGGGGCGCGGTCTGGTGGGCGATATGTAGTGCATAAGACGATATTCAGTTGTCTTATGTGTACAATTTGAGTTTCACATACTGAGTTTGAATATGACAGCAGGACCTGGGGGCGTGAGGTCATCTCGGATGTACATTGCAACTCCACCATGGCTCCTCCCTTTTCTATCTGTGCGTATGACTGCATATTGCGGCATGTGTATTTCTGCATCACCTATATCGGGTTCAAGATGCGTTTCTGTGAGTGCCATGCATATAGCTTGATTGCATGTCACAAGGTCTCTCAGGAATGAAATTTTCTTTTTACAGTTTCCGCGCAGCAGCCCTCCTACATTCAGTAGAAATATTTTTGTGGTGTGTGTGTTGGTGTTGGTGTCTGTGGTGGCCATCCTGCATCTGTTGGAGGTGGCCTTATGTGGTGGTAGTTCCAGCTTTGTGCTTGTAGCCAGGTCAGCTGCTGAACAATTTTTTGTGCCATGCACAAAAAGACTGCTGTTCAGCTGCCGCCCTTCTCACATCTGGGTGAAGCTGGCCACCTGTTGGGTTTCCGCGCACCACATCTGCATACCGTCTTTCAGTAGTCGTCAGTGCGCTTTTTTCCCTTCTTTTAACTTTTTGTTTTTGTTCTCCCTGAGGGAGGGACCTCTGTCTCGCGTCCGTGCGGTTTTGGTAGGCCTCCGATGTGCAAAGCGACAGTTTGCACCTTCAACGCCGTACCAGCAGTCCCCCCTCAGGTAGAATTTGCAGGTGTTTCTTTCCCTGCCCTTACAGTTTTTGCTGGGGTCCCTCTGCTTTCTCTGGGCAGGGCTTCCGTTAGCCTTGATTCTGTCACCCTTTACCTCCTGCTTCCCATCAATTCAGGGTGCCTTTCCTTTCTTGCAGCCATCGCACCTCTTTGGTCTTCAGTTGTGGTGTTGGAAGCTGGACATGTGTCATCGTTTCCCTTGTTCCAGGCTTCTCCATTTGGCTCTGGATGCTTTCCTCATCCTTTTGGCCTCCCTGCTGCCGTCACCTCCCAGGATGATGTCCAGGGTGTCCATATGTTGCCTGATTAGAGCGTACGAACGGAACTGACTAATTCTCTCTTCTTGGCTATCTGGGCGGTGGTTCTCGAAAAATTGTTGCTTTTCAGCGCCGCAGCAATAATGTCGTTCGGCGAGTCGTCCTCAGCGATCTTCCAAGCGCGGACGAACAATTGCACCTCTCTCGCAGACCAGTTTCTTGCCATTTTCTTCTAGTGAAATATAGGAACAGAGAGAGAGATAGAGAAGGAGAGATATGGAGAGGGAGAAAAGCCAGGGGGGGATAGAGAGAGAGACGAGGGGATTTTCCTGAGAGAAGAGAGAAAGAGAGAAAATAAGAGGGAAAAAAGAGAAAGGTGAGAGAATGGCAGGTCAGCAGGGGGAGAGTGAGCGGGATAGAGGTGTAGTAGAAAGGGACAGGGTGGAAAAGTGAGACAAGAGGGTGGACCCTAGGGGGGGCAGGGAGAAGAAAGGCGGAGAGATAAAATGGAGAGGAAGAGAGAGATGAAATGGAGAGGGAGAGAGGGCAGGATAGAGGTACCAGGGAGTGAAGTAAAGGGACAGAGAGGGTGGTGTGTGAGGAAGGAGACAGAGAGAGGAAAAAAGAGACAGGGGGGGGTGTGAGCCTTAGAGGGAACAGGAGAGGAAAGGTAGAAGAAAAAAAGGGGGGAAGAGAAGAGAGGGGGCGCAACAGAGTGTAGTAAAGGGACAGGGAGGGTGGTGTAGAGAAAGAAATAAGGGGACAGAAGGGGAAGAGGAAAAGGGTTTTGACCTGTGAAGGAGCGGAGAGGAAAGAGGCAGAGAGAGGGAGGGGGAGTAACAGAGAGAGAGAGAGAAAGAGGGCGGTATATAGATACAAGAGAGAATGAGTGAAGTTGAGGAACTGAGAGAGGGGGTGAGGTGAGAGAAAGTTGATCTGAGAGAGATGCAGAAAGAGAAACGATTGCAGAGGGAGAGAGAGGGAGGAGGGGAGAGTGAGAGCGGAAATAGAGGGTCTGGTGGATGGGGAGACGAGAGAGATAGAAATAGAAATGTAAGAAAGAGAGGGAGAGATTATAAAGATAGAATAGCGCGTATTTTTATATCTTTTTAATTATTATTTTCTGTTTGAAAGAACACTAATGATAACAAATAATAAAAATGTATGAGAGAGATAGAAATAGAAATGTAAAAAAGAGAAAGAGAGTGCGTGGCAGGCACGGAGGACGAAATTATAAAGATTATAAAGATAGAATACCGCGTATTTTTATATCTTTTTTTTTTTAATTATTTTCTGTTTGAAAGAAACTATATATATATATAATATATATATAATATATATATATATTATATATATATATATATATATACACATACATATTATATATAATATACACATACATATATATATATATTATATATATATATATATATATGTGTGTGTGTACTCTGCTTGTTTATTTGTGTATGTTTGTTTCGGTATGTGTGTGCGCGCGCATTTGTGTATTATCATAGTTTGTTATTTCGTTGGATTGTGATTTATGAACCATTTCCATACATTAGTCAGAAAAAAAGAAAACACCTTTCTTTTTTGTTAGGCTGGAAACATAGTTCTTCGCATGTGAA
>NC_042999.1:76075021-76092521 GCF_006345805.1 Octopus sinensis | reverse complement strand
GTTAGAACTTCTTCTATTTTTATAAGGCAGTCTTCAAACTTGCCCACATGGCTTGGGCATCTGGAGGGCGATATGTAGCACACACAACTACATCAAGTTGCCTAATATGTACAATTAGTGTGTCACACACCGAGTTTGAGTATGACAAGAGGACCTGAGGTTGTGAGGTCTCACGGATGTACATAGCAACACCTCCATGACTCCTTTCTTTTCTGTCGGTCCGTAGTACAGCATACTGTGGTATGTGTAACTCCGCATCTGCTATATCCGGTTTCAGTGGCGTTTCCGTAAGTGCTATGCATAAGGCTTGATTGCATGCAACAAAGTCTCTCAGGAACGGGATTTTTGTCCTGTTACTGAGTGTTTGCAGTCCTCTGATGTTCAGTAGGAGCATCGAGGTGAGGTGTACGTTGTTGCCGGCGGTGTCCATCCTGGGTCTGTTTGCTGTGGTGGTCTGGTATATAGTGGGTAGTCCCACCTGCGGGCTTGGGTTTGATGAAGCCAGGTCAGCTGCTGTACAATCTTTTGTGCCATGCACAAAAATGATTGTTGCTCAGCAGCTGCCCTTTCGACAACATCATGTTGGCGGTTTGTGGCACGCACAACATCTGCGTACCTCCGCTTTGGGGCAAGTGGTGCGTGGTCCATTTCTTTTCCTTGTGTTGATGGTTTGTCCATCTGCCTCGTGTCTCTGTGGCAGGGTCCCCGATGTGCAAAGCGGCAGCCTGCACCTTCCTTTCCATGCCAGCAGGAACCTCTCAGGTAGAACCTACACACCCGTGTGCGCTGTTTGTTTCCATCTTTTGCGGTTCCACTTCTATTCCTGGTTTTTTCACCCTTTGGTCCTGCTTGAGCTTTTCCTTTAGCTCTTCCAGCCCTTCTTTTAGTTCTTCCTCCTCCCTCTACCTCTTCACCGGGTTCTCCGTCTCCATGGCCCTTGCTGCCGGTTGGAGAACTTGCACCTGGGTTCACTTCCCGGGCAGGTTTCTCATTCAAAACCTCCTCCCGGGCGTCTACCAGGTGGGGGTGACTTCTTTCATCGTCTCCATTCTTGCCATCTTTGCCCCGCTCGTTCTCAAAGATGGCATCAAGTGCGCCAATGTGCGACCGTATAAGCGCATATGAGTGCACGAATTCCCGTCTCTTTTGCTCCATCTGAGCCGCTGTCCTCTTGTAGCCTTTGTTCTTCAGCGCAGCCGCAATCACCTCGCTAGAGCTATCTCCGTCGGCGCACTTCCAGGCTCGTACGAATAAATCTAGTTCGTCAGGTCTCCATGCTCTGGACATGCTGGATGATCTGTCTATTTGTTTATCTATCTAACTATGTTCGAGAGAAGACAAGAAGATATTAAGGCTAATTAGAAGATAGAGTATTTGAAAAGAAAAAAATATTAACAATATTAAAGTTTGTGGGTAAAAACGTTATTTAATCTTAAGGCTAATTAGGAGATAGAGTATCTGAAAATATATTAGCAATATTAATATTATATTAGAGTGCGGGTAAAAACGTTTTTTTAATCTTAAGGCTAATTAGAAGATAGAGTATTCAAAAATATATTAAAGTGTGGGTAAAAATGTTAAAGTGTGGGTAGAAACGTTATTTAATCTTAAGGCTAATTAGAGGATAGAGTATTATTAATATTAACAATATTAAAGTTTGTGGGTAAAAACGTTATTTAATCTTAAGTCTAATTAGGAGATAGAGTATCTGAAAATATGTTAACAATATTACTATTATATTAAAGTGTGGGTAAAAAACGTTATTTAATCTTAAGGCTAATTAGAAGATAGAGTATTCAAAAATATATTAAAGTGTGGGTGAAAAAGTTAAAGTGTGGGTAAAAACGTTATTTAATCTTAAGGCTAATTAGAGGATAGAGTATCTGAAAATATATTAACAAATATTTAAAATGTGGGTAAAAAGGCTAATTAGAAGATATTAGAGTGTGGGTAAAAAATTAGAAGATGTTAAAGTGTGGGTAAATAACGTCGTTTATTCTTAAGGCTAATTAGAAGATAGAGTATCTGAAAAATTATTAACAATGTTAAACAATATTAAACAATATTAAACGTATATATATAAATGTATATATATATATAATATGTATATATATGTATATGTATGTATATATATATATATATATGTATATATATATATATATATGTATATATATATATGTAAATATGTATATATATGTATATATATATTGTATATATATATATATGTATATATATATATATATGTATATATATATATATATGTATTATATATATATATATATGTATATATATATGTATATATGTATATATGTATATATGTATATATGTATATGTATATATGTATATATATATATATGTATGTATATATGTATATATATATGATATATATATATATAAATATGTATAATATATATATATAGATATATATATAAATATGTATATATATATGTAATATATATATATATGTATATATATATGTAATATATATGTATATATATATGTATATATATATATATATATGTTATATATATATGTATATAATATATGTATATATATATGTATATATATATATATATGTATATATAATATATATATATATATATATATATATATATATATATGCACTTTCCTCTTTCTCCAAAATTGTTGGCCTCGTGAAACGCAATACGACAATCGAGTTCAGCATGAACAACACTGTGAATGTTGAGAATGAAATTCAAATAAGTATTACATGACAGTTATATACGTTGTCATTTTTCGCATTTAGTTCGATTCTGTACAAAGCGCAAAGGTATCAGTTGTAGATTCTTATTCTCTGGCCATCTTCATTAAGCAGTTTAATCAGCAAAATCCTTACTGCTATGACCATCCTTTCTTTTCGAATATAAAGGATAACACCATCCAATATTTCTCCTTTTATTTAAGTCAGTATATTTTGATCTGAGGGAGAGCCACCCGGCTGGCAGTTATTTCTAGCAGGCCATGATCTCCTTAGTCGACATATTTTTGACTAAAGAAAAAAAAAAAGGAGAGATGGGGTAAAATGTGGAATTAACAATGTAGGAATTTGTTATGGGATGCAGTATTTTAACAACTGTATGTATTTTTGATGTTGTACGGGTAGGTTTTATACACATGGATACATTGAATATGAGTGGGAAAGGTTATCCGAGCAATTTGGCAGGTCATTTATTCAATATGTGACGATGCAGTGTCAATCGTAGAACATGATAGGCAAAGCCTCGCAACGTAATTTTACTTCAGAACTGAAAGGGGCGTAAGTAAAAACTTTAAGCAATTCATCACATTACCCTTGCTTTTCCACTGCTTTGTGCATTCATATAATAATTAGGCCCATGTCTGAACAGAACTAAATAAAAATTATTTCTAACTTTAGTATTTAGTCACACGTCTTAGCAGCAATGTGCTTTCGATTTATCTAAGTACAGTACTTGTCTAGGATACAATTTATTATTATTTTAAGAAGAACTAAAAATGAAGTACGTAGTATTTCTATTACGACAAATGAAAATGCATTAGATCGCTTTGTTTGGTTACTCAACTTTTCTGTCTCTCAACCTAAGGAAATTATAGGGCTAAGCAGAAAGCCTTATAATTTAGCTAGGGAGGAATGAAATATTTGTTTTGCAGGCTGCTTGAAATGACTTCAGTTCAATTTTGAAACATCACAGCCGCAACGTCCTGTTTCTCATATGAACTGCTACAGTAACTACTCGTGTACATATGCCAGCCTATATTAGTAAACTTTTCTAACGCTTGATACTTTAGTTGCGCATAGCAATTCCACAACAATACTTCCCCTACTTAAGAGAACAGACAAAAAGAAAACACCATAAACGAATTAGATCGACTTTATTGTTGGCGGATAGACAGCGTTCAGTCATGATAATTAATATATTACAATGATAATGGTCAGGATTTTACAAGACAATCAACTAAAATATGTCTGCCAAAGTAAATGGCCCGTAAATGATATAACACTCGTAATTAGATATCTCTTGAAATAAATTGTTTTTCTCTGACATAATGTGTAAATTCAAGGGCTAGTGTTTCTCAGATGCAGTAGGCTATTAATTTTAGGGAATAAAAATTAGTTTGTGTAGTAGCCATGTCTTTTCCAAAGGCAACTGTGGCATATGCGATTAAAAACTAGATCTCGTATTTAATTCATTTAGAGAGTGGTATTTCTTCGTGTCTCCCAGCTCTTTACTTCATTTTTAAAAGAAAGAGTATGGGATCTAAAACACTAGAATTTTGAATCGTATCTCTATGCATATTTGGCGTCAATTCTTCATGCTACAGGTTCAAATCCCTCCTCTGAACCTCCAGGAATCCACTTTCAATTTCATTCCTAGCCTATCAGTAAAATAATCGATAACCTAATCAATAAACATCACCAATACACATTTGGTTGCTTTGTTGTAAAAGCTATTCTATTCATTAAATTATATTGACAAATATCTTTCAATATAAAGCATCAATGATAATGAGATTCACAATCAGATTGGAAAATGGAGAGATTATAATTTTATTTTGCATATATAAATAATTTATACTGCAATTAAAGCAGCCATTATTAAAAACAGTAGAATACTGGACTAATATATGTGTGTATACGCACACACACACACACACACACACATATATATATATACATATATATATATATATATATATATATATATATATATATAATATATATATATATATTATATATATATATGTATATATATACACATATATTCTCAGAAACATGTGAATGTATGTATGTATGTGTGTATATATATATATACAGATGCATACACATATGTAACCTCACAAACATATACATATAATATATATGTATGAAATGAGAGATAACACAATACGGGCTTCAATTTGGTGGTTTCTTATTTCATCTGTTGCACACATTTCAGCATTCCGTAACACATTGCTGTCACACTATAGATGCAATCCGTCGTTCATCGATGCACTTCGTAAACAAAGACAAAAAAAAAGAAGAAAAAGAATTCTGAAATATATGTAACAGATGAAATAAGGGAGTACCACTTTCAAGCCGATGTTTCCTTTTTCTCTCATTATCCCTCATCTGTCTGCACAGGCCCACGTATGAATACGCAATGGCGGGATTTATGCACGACTGACAGCAAGAGACGAAACCTGATTGAACTAAGTGGGACATGGGTATATATATATATATATATATATATATATATATGTATGTATGTATATGTATGTATGTATATATGTATGTATGTATGTATGTATATATGTATGTATGTATGTATGTATGTATGTATGCATATATGTATGTATGTATGTATGTATGTATGTATGTATGTATATATATATGTATGTATATATATATATATATGTATGTATATATATTTGTGTATGTGAGAGAGAGAGAGAGAAGGTGCTAAAAAGTTCCTGGCTTTAAGGGTCTCGAGAAAGGCTCAACCTTCCGAGGGCTTAGAAAAGATGTAGGACAGCTGCAATAAGTGTGTGAATCTGAGAACTTACAGCAATATATATACCTTCGAATATACTAGGGAGCCGATTTCTGTTTGTGTTAGTGGATTTCGTAGGAGCGTGTTTTGAGCATGTATATGTGACAATGTCCTCAAAGTGTTGCCATGCGATCTCAGTGTCAGTGGAACTGAGAGTGAAGGACCAGTCGATGAAGGACAGATCCTTTCTGATTGCTCCCCAGTCCGCTTTGTGGTAGTTCATGTTGGCAAATAAGTGCAGTGGAGTGGGATTGGCTGGTTTGGTTTTGATATGCCGGAAATTAAAATTGCAGAGTATCATGTCGTGGTCTGAGAGAAGAGTTTTATCGACTGAAATACTGTGAAAGGAGCTAGAGTGGTTGGTTAATATTAGATCCAAGATCGTTTTATTCTGTCTTGTTGGTTCGAGCACGAGCTGATTCAGGAAGAATTTATCCCTTAGATTAAAGAGTAATTCTTCTGCAGCTTTATCTGACGTAGAGCATTTGCCTAACATCAGAGTATTTGTGAGCCAGTTTATATGAGGGAGGTTAAAATCACCCATCACTAGTATGTTTCCGGAGTTGTATTTTTGAGGAAAGGGCTTGATTTTGTTGAGGCACACTGCAAAACACTTTAGATGTGCTTCGGGAGGCCTGTAAAAACCAACAATGATTATGTATTTGGCCTTGTTGAATAGTGATATATATTTACAATGACCATTGGAAAATATATCCTTGGCATCAACTAAAAAGGAGTCATGGAGAATGATGGCTGTCCGCACTTTATTTTGGTCTGTGTGATCTGCACGGATGATTGTGAAATTTATATTATTTTTACCTCGGCATTCATATGTGTGCTGTTTAGGTGAGTTTCAGTAAGGGTAAAGAAAAGGAAGCAATGTATGGGATCTTCCATTTTTGAGTGAGTGATGGGTTGGTTCACGTACAATTAACAGGAATGTAGAGGTAAGGGTAGTTTGATATTTGCATTGTTCTAATAGCTCTGTCATGTTTTATGTTGTTCAGAGGTAGCAATAAGAGTAGTTTTTGTATGGAGCTGTGTGTGTGTGATTTTCTAGTTGGTGGTGGGTCTGTTCCTTGTGTTTTACTTGAATGGTTGCTGATAGCTCGTGGGATCTCCTGGCTTAGGTCGGCCTTCATATTTTCTAGATAAGTTAGTAAAAAAGAGTTGCCTCTTTGGTTTGATACTTGGTCAGATGATACATAGTTCATGTTTATGTTATTTGGTGTTATGGCTTTTCCATAGTTCTGTCTTCGTTGTTCGGTTTGTAGGAGGTGAAATATGGCTGTATTTTGTTTTGTTGTTGTCACAGGTCTCCTCTGTTGCTGTTTATATTTATTTTTCGATCGTTTTATGCCCTTCAGATGGTGGTGGTTGAATTCTGGGTTCAAGCACATCTTTAGTGACACAGAAGTTTGGCACAGTTTAGGATGGAAGAAGGTGCATCCATTGCCTTTTGTGCATCCATATTTAGGACCAGGGCCATGGACTTTATATTTAGGACAGTATTTGGGGTGGAGGTGAGGGCAGTTTTTCTCATTATACCATATGAACAGGTGCCCTTAACAAGTCTACGGCATAAGGTAACATGGAAAAAAGTACAGCGTCCCTTGTTGTTGGTGCCGCTGGGGCCAAATCTTCAGTTGCCTTGAGAATGATAACGACAGGGTTTTTGACGTGGGCATAGTAGTGGTTTTTCTATATTGGCAGGTTCATTGGTTAGTGGTCCTATTGTAGCAGCAGTAGCAGGTTTTTGTTGTTGTTGTTGCCGTAGTGGAAGTGAAACTTGACTTGCAACAGTAGGGCTGGGTGGAATCAGGACAAGTAGTGGTGCCAAACAAGTGCTTCCAATGTAGTATCAGTAGCAGGCTGTTGTTGGTGCGATTGTGAGTCCTGGCTTGTGAGTCCTGTAGGTTGGAATTAGGTCAGATAGCTATATCAATGAGGATGTTGTTTGTTTCTGGCTAACGGGTCGTTGAAGTGACCCTGACTTGTTGGCATTAGGTCAGTTGGTATGCTACGTCCATTGACAATGGCTTCTAGCTTTACCATCTGTGTGTGTGTAAAGTATGAAACGATCTGTGGCGTTTTAGAATATTATTGGCCATATTCAGTGGATAGGACAGTATGGTATTCTTTCGATATGACTCGACAAAATCCAGTTCACGAAATGGGAGGAGAAGGAGAAGAAAGCTAATGAGCTGTACGTGCGTGTGTGCTTGTTCACTTGTTCTTGTCTATGTGTGTGTGTGTGCATATTCTGTTTTAATGTATTTATGTGTTGTGGAATATAGATATAACGAAATTATGCCAGTAATGCCTCATTTTAAACTTGAAGAAAAAAGCCTTGCATATTTGTGTAAAAAGCCTTGCATGTTTGCAGGTCTGTTAGCTTGACGCTCATGAAAAATTGAAAAGTCATTGACGTTTCGAGCCTACGCTAATCGACAGAAAGGGATGACGGAGAAAAATGGGTGGGGGAGAAAAAACGTGCCGGAATTAACGGTTTAACATGATTAAATGTACACACGCACACACACACACACACACACACACACATATATATATATATATATATATATATATATATATATATATATATGCACTCAGACACAGAATATAGATTCCATCCCAAAAGTCTCCGAATTCACATCATGCCGAACTTCTTTTACCTTCACTTCTATGGGACAGATAACAAAAGTACGCTACAAGTCTTGAGAGACTTCATGTACAACAATTTATATGTTATATTAGTTTTCAATCTATTCTTTGTATTATTAATTCTTTGTATATACTTTTTAATGGAATATGGAGGGATCACTCTTAACCGTTAATATCTTCAGTACATATCTTAAAGGGATGTATAGCATACATTTTGGTTTTGATTCCATGTTGTAGTTCTCCCTTACATATTCGTGTAAACTTGCGATAATGTAATGACACATGACTATTGATATGCAAGGGACAAAACAACATATGTAGTAGTTTTAAGCTATACATCTAAATTGGATGTCACTCTCATAAACTGAGTATAAAATATAAAATTTACTGTTGCCCAGAACATCAATTCTAACGAAGCCAAAATACAAGACAGACAAACCAATACTTCAAAGTTTATGATGAATTTAATATTAAAGTTTCGTAAAAGGAAGATTATGAAGCTGGCATTTTCGTGTTTTCTAACAGCTATAAGCTGTATAAGTAATATAAATTTCTATATTCTCCAAAGATAGAAACAGACTGACTTACGTTTCACTTTCTAATTATGAATTACTAATAAATGATAGAGACATCGCTACGTTCTTAATAATTTGTAATTAAAATCTCAATGGTTACTGTTGATGTTTAGCCTTTGGTTAGTTTTCATTCAGTAGACATAATAGAAAAGATGCTTCTGTTAGGATCATGCATTATATTCAGGCATATCCTAGTGTACCATTCATCCTATTTTATAATAGTACAATGCAATTTAAAGGTTATTCAACTGTTATTTTTAGAATGTTTTACCGTCACAAGACTTTCTTTGTTTAGAACATTTGTGTTGTGTTTAAAATATTTCACTTGCTCTCAAAACGTTCTTCCGTCTTAAAATTCTTTCAGAATAGTCTTTACCTTACATAAATCTAGGATTAGTAAGGGAAGCATTCAGCAATATACTTGGATTCACCAACTTCACTGCAAATATGAATAAAATTGTATTAAAAAGTTACGTGTATTTATTTGCTTTGCAAGATTCCGAATGTGAAATCGCGTGTTGAAATAGATATTGTTATATTTCGGGATGATCATTTCTAGTTCTTCACAAATAAACACACATATAAAATATTCTTTCTTCACTGGTTTATTATTGTTCTTATTTTATGCCCTTTGTCTGAAAATGTTTCGCCACACATCCTATGACCTCTTCAGCAACTCTCCACCCCACGTGTCTCCTGTTGAGTACGAAATATAACAATATATGTATTAAAAAGTACTTTTAAAGAATGACATGAAATATTTTGAAATTGTTTTGATAATTTTCTTTCACTCCTGTTGATTTGTTATAACTATCTACCAGGAAAAAGTATTGTATACACGTAATTCGTTGAAAAAATAGCATATAGCTCAAATTCCTGATTTGTATGATACGTCACATTCCTGCCATAGCCCAGTTCCATTAAAACAAAAATATATTTACTTATTATTTTTAATGGAACTCATACATTTTGTAACATTAGACCTTTAAGACTATAAATAAATGTTCCAATCGAAACATTGTAATTGTATTGCAGTATAATCATATTAACTATGCGTATGATTCAATACTGATGAGAGATATTTGCTGACAAGAAATCCTAATGAAGGATGCTTCTAATTTGAATTCAATGTCTTCACTTTGTCGTCAAGTAGAAATTTTTATTCTATGCGCTGTTTCATTTTAGCACTGACCTGACATTGTGAAACATAATTAGATTGCAATAGTCTCTATCAAGACAGGAAATATTTTCAGATATTTTCTGTCTGATCAGATATAGAAAACAGTCTATTTTGTTTATTTTCTAAATAGATAAACATAATGCATAATGAATATTTATCCCACTTCATTATTGTTATGAAGAGAATAAAATCCTTGGCTTTTCGTGATCACGTAAGGATTAAAAGTTATTTTGGTTTCATGGATAACGAGAGCAGCAATGTTCGTGCCTTCCTAAGGAAATTTGCTAGATAGAGCAAATAATCTGTGATGATTTAATTTCTAGAATGTTTATCTCCAACATTACAGCACTTTGTTTAGATAAGAAATTACTCATTACATTTCATGCATAATATTGTTAATAATGCTCCCTAAATACTCGTTTATGATAAGACTTGTGACACGATTCAGCTGTCATCACTAATTAGAGTAATTCTGCTTTCGATTTCTTTACTAATTTGTTAGGTAAATTCAGAACCACTATAACATATTACTTTGACGTGTGAGCTTAGTTTAGTACGATACAACACAGTCATTCAATTGGTATTGTTCTAAGATTCCCTATGAAAAATATTGCATCGTACGGCAATAACAAGGAAATATTGTAAAATTCAGCACTATAATTGTAAAGTAGAGGGCAATGCTTCATCAAAACATATTATGTGATATGTTATTTCTGAAATGATAAATAATTTTGACAGAATATAAAGATCCAGGTTGTTTGATTATTGAAAAATAAACGCTCCGTTTATCAACTGTGGATATCTATTCAGCCTTCACATTGTATAAAAACTTATTTGGCTGTAATAAACGATTGTAGCATTACGAAAACATGATGGCGACGGGAGATTCTTAAAAAGCTCTACCTTTTGGATAAGGACAGTGAAACTGCAACAAATTAGACTAGTTCTAGTCTCAAGAATTATATATATGAGTATATGTGTCTGCACGCTCACGGGTGAATATATGTATACATGTGCGTGCATATGTCTATATATGCATGTATATTTATGTATACACACACACACACATATATATATGTATATATATATATATATATATATATATATATATATATATATATATATATATACACAGAGAGAGAGAGAGAGCTATATAATATACTCTTTTGATAAAAGAATTCGATGTCATATTCTCTCTAAAGATAAATCCATAAGAAAAATATCCTTCAGAAGACAAATATACACAGGAAATAAATAATTTTTTTCATATAAAAAAAGATACATTGACAAGTATTAACTAAAAGGGCAGTCTGCGAACTTTTGTTCAAATTGTCAAAAATCACAATCTGCTTTAAACCGTTTCACTCCATAATAGATTTTTTAAAAACATGCATAAAAGGTTTCCTTCTTTTAGTCACCAGCTTTTGTGCTTAGTCAAAAGAAATCAATTATCACAAATAGGTTGTAAGATCACGAGTACACAGTAAGTGGAAACCTGGATGAGGTTATACCTAGTTGGCTGATTCTACTGGCTTTCGTTTACTTACAGAATGAAAACTTGGAGCAAATAGGATCTTGAAATCTTTAGCTTTCTTCCTTGATATATAGTTCTTTTGTATATCATCTATTTTCAAATATTTTATGAAAATGCATACAACTTTAACGTAAAAAAGAAGAAAATGATAGAGCAAAAGGTACCTCAAGTAAAATAGATACAGAAGAAAATCGAAACCGTCATATAGTTTTCACCAATATTATTGATGTAATTGGAAATGAATATGGCAAATGCAAAATACCTTATGGGAAGTGTTCTAAACATTAAGTACAGATACGGTAAGCTCCCGTATATTGCAACATAGTGACCTGAAAACCTCGATTAGCTGTGCAATTAGTAGATAAAATCTTCCAGTGGGGATTTAAACTCAATAAATAGTGAGAATAATGAAATAAGATCAGTTGACCAAAATTACAATACATATACTAGTGCTTTCATCAGTTGGTTTTAAAGACCGTTTATAATACTATTGCTATCGTTTTTATTCGATCAACTAATTTTATTGAAGTTATGTCCCTTTTTTGGTGATTTGTAATTATAAACACCTCTAGAGGTTGATTTATCTTCTAATTATTTGGTTAGTCTCAGCTGATCGAAGGTCTTTAAATCTCTATATTACCTATTCGTGCTCCGATCGTATTTTTCTCATGGAATTAGTCAAACATCAACACAACTGGCATGTATTACCGTAGAGTATTGCAGATGAAAAAGAACTACTATTTTGCCATTAGATAGATCCATATTAATTTCACTTTGCTTATTCATTTATATTCAATATCGATTGTGTTAATACCGATAAGAAAACAGTAAGAATATGTATAGGCACTGCTTTGAAACATAGTCATTGGGTGTTAGAATAGCTGTAACAAAATGGCTACCCATATATAATTATAAAAGACTTTGTGTATGTAGTATGACTATTAGTACCACGATGGAATTTACAAAATACCTTCTATTAATTTACGGTTTTCTTTCTGCTTATTTTACTTTTCTTTTTTTAATGTTCATGCCAATTCATAATAAAGGTAATCAGCGTGTGTAATTTACTTTGAATAGTAGCAGTGTGTCTTTGTAAACATGTCTGTCGCTATTCACGAACGTTATATAAGGAAAGCATTATACAACCTCCATTGCAACAATATTATATTAACGCTTTTGAAAAGAGAACCAAGTTCAAATGGCAAGTTCGTGTGAGAAAACTAAAAAGGGTTTCCAAAGAGGAAATAAAGTGTAATGCATTAAAGGAATGCGATTTCCATTGAATAATATAGAACGTGGTTTCATTTGAAACTTTACTTAGTCTCTCCGAATTCGAAGTTGATTGCCGTGACATAAGTTCTTTTGTAAAATACTATGGTGACACAAATGTCCGTTATTAATGTTTTCGCTTGTTCTATTTTACGATGATGGATTGAAGTAGTAACTAAATGTGGTCTGATATCACTTAACCAATAACAGTATAGCAGTTGCTTTGCCTGAAGCAGGCTCTCTTCATTGACTGGTTTAGCTTTACAGAAAATGTAAATATAATCACCACGGTTGGAATTATTAGTAATAGAATATGGAGGATATAAATTCTATTTAGGGGAAAATTATATTCAATAACGACATGTGAGTGAATGAGAAAATAATATCAGTTCTTTTCCCTTATATTATACTCGTGGTATTGTTCACATCTTTTCTATTAAAATAGAAAGGTGCAGTATGGAAGAGAAATATGTGAAATGATATGAAAAAAAAATTAATTTCTCTTACTTGAATACTCTGAAAAATAGGGGACGAAAAAAAATTCGCTAAAGCTCAGTAGGACAGACAATATGATATACGGTTCATTCTAGAGTGTTCATGTTAGCTCCAGTTAAATTCCTTTATAAAACTGACTCTCAAACAGAATTGTATTCAATAATAGAACTGTTTTTAATACGTTGAAGATATAAAATGCATTAGAAAACAGTATTGTCTGCTTTTTATTGTAAGGAATGATGATAAAGGAATTTTAGCGAAGTTGTTTACGATGGAAATAGTGGTACTGTTTTTATTTTTGTGGTTATTGGTAGCGGTAATGCTTGAGGATGTTGATATATTTCAATGGTGTTGGGTGTATTGGGTAATGGGAGATTCTGATTGTATTGTGTTTAGGATAGGATTTCATGGGAGACTGGTGAAGCATCAATTAGAATGAAAATCAATGATTATTACTGGTTATATTTAGCTGAAGCAGTCTCTTCTGATTTTACTGAGAAGACTGGGCGCATTTCACATATCCAGATCTTTAAAATAATGCATGCACACCAACTCGATGTAGTCTTGCACACATGCAAACACACATACACACATGCGCGCGCACGCACATGTTATCTGTACATGTATATTCAGTCGAAAGAATTAGTGTAGATACTGATAAAACACTGCAACTAATACTAGAACTAATATGCATAATTGGGTATCAATTATGTGGGTTGGACGGTGCTGTTGTTGCAAATGTTTTCATGATACCGTCCACTTATACTCTTTCACAGATTTCTCAATGTCACCTCTAGTTTTCAACGCAAGTTGATTTATTGTGTTCAATCTCTCGGCATGCTGAGAATATTTTAACTCCTGTTGAATTCTTTTCGAACCATTACTTTCGTTTTTATTCATGCGTCCATATACCCCCAACGACAATAGGAATATCATTCAATATTATGACACTGGTGTTTGTCAATCTTCTAGTGAAATCCAATTACCTATTTTACCTTTTCTGTCGAGTTGGCTGGGGCTATTATACTGTATATCAAAATGTTTATTCTTTTCTACATTATTTTCCCTATCCTCTATGGTTTTCATATCTGTTCAATGGTATTAAAATAAGCATTCTCAATAAGAGCTTTTGGAACTAATAAATACTACTATTGAGACCTTGAATGCGAAAATGTGGAAAACCGTCGTATTGTTTTCTACATGTATCTTTTGGAAAGCGCTTGAGAGATTTATGAATATAATTCCAGTAATCACATCGTTGATATCAACACAGACGTTTTATAGTACTAGTAATAATGTTTTATTACACAGACATAATGTCATTGGCTTGAGGACGTTTATTGTTGACAAAAATGATTTCAGTGAATTACTGGTACATATTCTATTTACCTCGAAGAGGCAAAATATTAACTATATTCCGACCGGATTTTTACTTTTCTTTTATCTTTCTGATGTTGGTAAAATTAGGCAAGCCCTATTGTATCACCGACAATACACACTGTCTTTGGTCTGTGCACTTACTGCTAAACATTTCAGTTTATTTAGTTTAGGTAAGTACAGACCTTTATACGGTAGCATCGATGGCTTACAGTACTGGTAGTTCAAACTGTCGTCACTGTAAGCCAACGCCGGTTTCGAAACTGTGACACCAAGAACTGTGTAACTAAGGGAAGCGTGACTGTGTAATACTGAACTAAATTAAAAGTCAGTGGAAAGCACTAGACATGTCAAATGACTATTGAATATCAAAACCACTAGACATGTCAGATAACTACTGAATGACTAATGAAATATATAAAGGTGTACAGACGGTTAAAATGATAACGTTTTATTATTTACATTAATCTTTTAAACTGTTACTTGTTTCAGTCATTTGACTGCGGCCATGCTGGAGCACCGCCTTTAGTCGAGCAAATCGACCCCGGGACTTATCCTTTGTAAGCCTAGTACTTATTCTATTGGTTTCTTTTGCCGAACCGCTAAGTGACGGTTGTCAAGCAATGCTAGGGGGACAAACACAGACACACAAACACACACATACATATATATACATATATACGACAGGCTTCTTTCAGTTTCCGTCTACCAAATCTACTTACAAGGCATTGGTCGGCCCGGGGCTATAGCAGAAGACACTTGTGGTTGGTTAGCAAGCTAATTTACATTTGACGGATATTTGTCCTCATCTTGTTTGTTGTTAACACAACGTTTTGGCTGATATATCCTCCAGCCTTCATCAGGTGTCTTGGGGTAATTTCGAACCTGAGTTCTCATTCCGAGAGTATTTTTCGATGTTGTTACTATTATTGCTATTATTATTATTATTATTATTATTATTATTATTATTATTATTATTATTATTATTATTATTATTCAGGTCACTGCCTGGAATCGAACGCGCTCTTAACCACTACGCCATATGCCCGTGGGCATATGCCGTGGTGGTTAAGAGCGCGGGCTACCAACCCCAAGATTTCGAGTTCGATTCCAGGCAGTGACCTGAATAATAATATTTAAAATAATAATAATAATAATAATAATAATAATAATAATAATAATAATAATAACTAATACTGGACTAATACTGGACTAAACTAATATTGGACTAACTAATACTGGTCTAAACTAAACGCAAAAGAAATAGACAAAGAAAAATCCCAGCAATGGTTGAGAAGCTCAGGACTTAAAGCAGAAACAGAGGGATTTTTAATTGCAGCACAAGACCAAAGCCTCCCCACCAGAAATTACCAAAAACGTGTAATGAAAAGAAATATTACAAGTAACTGCAGAATATGTGGAGATGGACAAGAAACAATAAATCATATTATCTCTAGCTGCCCAGTCCTGGCTAAGAAGAAATATATTCACAGACATGACAGAGTTGGAACCTACATACATTGGAAGCTATGCCAACATTATTGAATAACAACAGAAAAAAGATGGTATAGGCACACACCAGAAAAGGTCACAGAAAACGAGAAAGCAACCATACTCTGGGATATGCCGATACACACAGATAGAGAAATTAAGGCCAACAGACCAGATATAGTTGTCAGAGATCATGAAGAAAAAAAATGCTTTCTAATTGATGTATCAATACCGGCAGATGACAACGTGTCTCTAAAAGAAATGGAGAAACTCTCAAAATACAAAGACCTAGAAATAGAGGTAACTAGAATGTGGAATCTGAAAACAGAAACAATTCCTATCATAGTAGGTGCATTAGGCATGATAAAAAAATATTCAGACAAATACATAACAAAAACATCAGGACTTACAAACACATATAACATACAGAAAATTGCACTAATAGGCACTGCACACATCCTACACAGAACACTTTCCATTCAATAACCATCAGAGCATCACAACAAATCACAGCACATACCCAAGGCACACAGAGCTGCACTCGGTAGCGAAGTGAAAGCACGCTATAAAAATAAAACTACTGAATAATAATAATAATAATAGCAATAATAGTAACAACATCGAAAAATACCCTCGGAATGAGAACTCAGGTTCGAAAATTCCCCAAGACACCTGATAAAGGCTGGAAGGTATATCAACCGAAACGTTGTGTTAACAACAAACAAGATGAGGACAAATATCCGCCGTCAAATGTAATTAATATAAGTAATGTTCATAATTCCTCATCTCTTAATATATAGAACTGTATTATAACGTTTTATATTTGAACAAAACATTCGACACGTATCCAATGTGAAAGTATTCAAATATATTTAAATCTTATCGTTGCTCTGAAATAAAGCCCCATGGTTTAAATATGATTATCGTCGCTTCTCAACATAAAAACATATGGTTAATTATTTCTCACAGCTCTAAATTTTATGCACCAAGAACACTAACATACGTTCCCTGCATTACGGAGTTAAAACCCTCAATGAGACTAGAATACGGAACAACAAACCACTTGAGCGGAATTATTTTACCCTGCAATCTTTATAGATACACACCTACGGGTTCTCTAAAAGTCATGTGCAAGACTTCATGAAGGCAATCTTTTAAATGCCACTAGGAGTTCAAAATCTATATTTACTGTAGACTGAAATCCATTACACGCTAGTGGTTAAGTGAAGAGAATTTAATTAAAACCGACGTGATACGTCTGTCATCGACCTTATGATATATTGACATATGAAATTCTCATTTATCGGTAGGACAAAAACAGAAAGAACTTCGCTTGTTTGTGACGGACCAGATCAGGATTCATTGGTTAGGAGATACAACAACC